>NW_028165300.1:0-13000 GCF_964263955.1 Coregonus lavaretus
GTTCCTTTGGGCTGTGTCTGTGTAAGCTGGTGCCATTCCTGCAGAAGGCCTCTGTGGGCATCACTGTCCTCAACCTCTGTGCCCTAAGCGTCGACAGGTCAGTTCCATGTACCACTGCTGAATTCCAAATCAACCAATGGTAGCAGATCTGAAAGGATCAAAGCAAAAAGCATAAAGAAATATGAATATAAGCATATTAATGTTTATAGAAGAAACAACCAATATAAGCAATAAGCAATAAGGTGTTTCCTTCAGTCTGCTTCATGATAGCCTATTGCCTACACCTATCCAATTATTTCAGATCTACAAGAGTGTCTAGGGAGTAAGGGGTAAGGGTTCTGAAGCATTATACACATTATTCGTTTACTATCATATGCATTGTCTGATAGGCATACAGTTACCAAGGTTACTATTTGAGCTGTAGCTGAAGCTGACCTAGTACTCAGACACTATAAGTGAGTCTTTATGCATTTTATTCCATAGAGACCTATTCTGCTCCCTGGAATAGGGTTCTTTGATCTTGTAAAAACATGTGTTTTAATTGGTTCCTGACTCATGGAATGTTTGCACAGTTGAATTCGGTTCTGTTCTGGCCCTTCAGTTCTGTGAATCTTTATATGTAGGTTAGATACTTTTGCTATGTTTTTTACGGTAAACTCCAAATGAAAATCAGTCTAATAATACTTTTTTTCTGTGAAATGTAGTCATCTTTACATATGTATGTATCAAAGAAAAATACTCCTATCTAAACTTTTCAATCTATTCAAAAAAGTCACCCTCAGACCGTCAACCTTTGCCATTAACTCACCAACACCATGATAAATCACAAATCACATTACCATTGTTTGAATTCAAACCAAATGTGTTTGTTGAACAGTCAAGTCTTTATGAGATAGAATGAGCTATGTATGGGAGTGGCTGAGACAAATTGGCCAGCAAAGATGAATGACTTCCCTAATTTGATTTAAAGGAAACCACAGGTTGGGAGTTCGTTTTTTAAATCCTTAGTGGAGGTAGCACGGTAAAGGCAGTTTGTTCCGGATGTTTGTAAGGTCAGTAATAATTGAGCTCTCCCATTACCAACATAGTTACTCTGTTAAGGACTAGGCCACCTGGGGCCATATCCACAAAGCCTCTCAGAGTAGGAGTGCTGATCTAGGATCTGTCCATACAATCTTATTCATCATGATCCATAAGACAAATCTGGTGCTAGATCAGCACTCCTACTCAGACGCTTTGTGGTCTTAGCTGTTTCTCTCCCTGAGGAAGGAAGCTTTGCCATCAAGGAGTAGAAGTAGTTTTATTCTCAAATCTAATATTTTTAATTCTGATTGTTTTGTGTCTGTTGCTACACCACTAGACTTGTATTCCTGTCTCACTCCCTTCAGTTCTTGTAACACTTAACATCGTCAGTCTAGTTTATCAGCAAAGTGAAAGTGAGTGGCTGACGTCCGGCTTCATTGGTCTGTGTGAGCCAGCAGGCATAAGAGCAGAAGGAGGTCTGTTCTGGGTGTAAAGGATGGGCTCCAGAGTTGCCATACCAGCTATGCTGAATGACTCCCATCATACAGAGAGAGAGAGAGAGACGATAGTGATAGAGTTGCGTTCAATAGCAGATGGTCTCCATTTGTTCTCCGAAAATGTGCAGCATATCTCGTCTGGTTTGCAATCGTTGTGTCTTGTCCTCTCTGTTTGAGAGAGAGAGAGAGAGAGAGAGAGAGAGAGAGAGAGAGAGAGAGAGAGACAGAGAGAAGGTGGATACATTACAAGCTTGGTAAAATATAAATGGCACTATGTGGTTTGACAAGGGTATTCAAATGCGTCATGAAAAATATATTGTTCAGGCCATAAAATCTTGATGCACCGTTTTACTAAAACATTTAGATAAGCGGTTCCTATTAATGAAACAAACAAGCAAACCCGATTTGGAGCACAGTAAACAAGCAGACCATAGCTCCTGCCAACACTTGTTTGGAGGCTTCACAAAATAATTAATATTAAATTCTGAGGATAAACAATTGATTATGTCTGTTGTTCATTAAATCTTAACTTCGATCATTTTTCTCACGATGCAGTACAGTGTGTGTCTGGTCTACTGCCATGCCGCCAGTTAATAGAACACATGCTACAATGTACAACTGAGTTTACCAAAATGTATGTTACTGTAATAAGATTAACAAGGAGTCCAGTAGTTTTCTCACCATATCTCTATGGTTCCCACAATCATGTTCCATGCAGGGTTAAACGTTTGAAGTCTATTATTCAAGTACTGGAAGTGTCTCTAAAATAGGTTCACTTTTCACTGTCAGTTTTAAATTCAACTTCCACTGGATGTGGATACCTCCTAGCGGGCAAATCTGGTGGAAATGAATTCATTACAACCATTAAAAGCTGGTTGAAATGACTTCATTACAACTAGTTTAGCCGCTGGGCTGTTTACTAGTCCCAACTCATGTTGTTGCTGAAAAGCCCACAGCCCTGGCTCTGCTCTAACCCCTTCCCTACCCCACCATGTTCACCCTTTCCTTCTTTGTGTCCCTATGCCCCAGGTACCGTGCAGTGGCATCGTGGAGCAGGGTCCAGGGAGTAGGCATTCCTCTACGGACGGCCATGGAGATCGTGTCCATCTGGGTGCTGTCCCTGGTCCTGGCCGTCCCAGAGGCCATCGGCTTCGACATGGTTAAATTCGACTACAGGAACGAGACCATACGGACATGCATGCTCAACCCCAAGTCTGACTTCATGATGGCACGACCCATTTTCTTGTTGACACTTCTGCACTTCGAATAATCCTATTATCTTTATAGAAACAAATCTGGCCCACAAAGCATCTCAGAGTAGGAGTACTGATTTAGGATCCCCCCTCTTATTCATTATGATTTAAAAGACAAAACTGATTCAAATAGGGTTACAGTACAGCACATGTGTGTTAAGTTAGTATAACTGACAGTCCAGGATTGCATGTAGTGGCGTATCCTTGCACTGACCTATCAGAAACAATTCCATCTGTCCAAATACTTGGCATCAAAAGTAATTGTGATAAATACAGCGGTGAATTTATCATACTGACATTCATTTCTCTGACATTCTTGGCGGAACCACCCAAAGACCTAGAAATATGGTGAAAGGAAGCGTTCAGAGGCCAGACCTGGGTTCAAATATGATTTGAAATCATTTTGAATAATTTAGCTCTGCATGATTGAGCTGGTCTGGCTTAATGGACCAATAGAATGATCCCAAAACTGCAAACCTCGCCCATCTGGCACTCCAGATAGGCTAGAGCAAACACAAAATATTTCAAATATTTCAAATAGTATTTGAACCCAGGTCTGACAGAGGTCTCCATACGTTTTCTCTCGGAGAGAAAATCTCTGAGGAGATCACTTCTTTGTTCACAAGCCTGGCGAAAATAATTGATTGCAGACCGCAACAGCAATTACAGCTCAACTGATGTATGGTTCCTTATAGCTGAGCATGTGTGTCTAGTCCACATCATGCAACACAAAAGATCTAAATCCCATATCATGGCCAAACCATGCTGAGGTTTAGGTCATTTAATTTAAATCCAGATTCAACAGAACACGTATGACCTATAGTATCTCATCCTACTAGAGTGAGGAATTGAGTAATGTCGTATAGAGGTTATAGAGGAACATTTGGCCAAAAAATTCCTCAAATGGCATCTGCTCCTCCTTAAAACTTGTACGATAATATCCCCACTCCTATATGTGGATTTAGTCGATTCGAATATGTCACTGCCATCACATAGACATATTGAGAATCTCAACTTACTTTTATACCAAACCTAGCAGGTGAAACTGCTTCAAATTACATTACAACCAGAAACCACATGAATACAACCAGTTTCTCCCACGTTTGCCTTCTGGACAGTCTTCTGGAGAATTGGCATGTTAAGTATTGTGGTTCACCTGCATAGAACCTGTGTACTAACATGTTCTCCTGTTGTGGTTCTCCTGCAGTACTATAAGGACATCAAGGACTGGTGGTTGTTTGGGTTCTACTTCTGCGTTCCTCTGATGTGTACGGCCGTGTTCTACACTCTGATGACCTGTGAGATGCTCAACCACAGGAACGCAGCCTCCGCATCGCCCTCAGTGAACACCTCAAACAGGTACACACACACACTGTACTGTTATGTACTGTACAGTACTCAACCAGACTTCCTTGTGTTAGTGTCTCTTTAGGAGAAGCCCGTTCCCTCTCTCAGGCCTCTCAAGCTGATGTCGCATAACCCACCCTGACTGCCTTCTACATTCATAGTACTACTACTTAGTATCAAATCTCTCTTCTTCTCTTCAGTTGTTCTGCACTGTAACCAGATCCACCTCTAGCGTTTTGGAGGCCCTAAGCCAGAGTTGGTTGGGCTGTGTATAGGCAAAGGCAACTCTATTGTAACAGTACACTACTGCAGAACGACTCATGTTTAGTGTCTCTTTAAAAGTTTGTCCTTTTCCTCTCCCCCTAACAACCTAGTCTCCCTGACAACCTAGCGTCTCCCTAACAACCTAACATTTTATCTGTTGTTTACATCCCCAGAGACGTTACTATACAGTCCTCAGACTAACTCATAGCGTTTCTTTATGCATTTCTCTCCTCTCAGTATCTTGTCTTCGTCACCCTTCTTCGTCATCGTCCAACCTTTTCCTAATCTGTTGTTTATTGTTTTCCCAGAGACGGGAAGTGGCCAAAGCGGTGTTCTGCCTGGTCCTGATCTTCGCTCTGTGCTGGTTCCCCCTGCACCTCAGCAGGATCCTCAAGAAGATGGTCTACAACCAGAGAGACATCGGACGCTGTGAACTGCTCATGAGTGTAGCCATGTTTATTTGCTGTTGTCATCTTATTATTAGAAATGACTGATGTACGGTGTGTTGGGAAATGCGAAGGTGGAAAGATGTGGGGAAACACTTGACTGGATCTAGAACCACAACAGACTAAACACAGACGGACACTATTTTATTTGCTGCAATTTAACGATTGCAAGGAGATTAAACTCAAATGGAAGTTCTGCCAAACAACATGGGTGTTGTTGTTTCTTTCAGTTTCCTGTTGGTCTTGGATTACCTGAGTATCAACCTAGCCACAGTCAACTCCTGTATAAACCCCATCATCCTCTACTTCGTCAGTAAGAAGTTCAAAAACTGCTTCAAGGTACAGTAGATCCCTAAACATACCCACACACCCAACTCGCTTTTTCTCTCTCGCTGTATATCTATCCTTTTCACTCTCTCTCTCTCTCTTTCTCTCTCTCTTTCCCCCCATATTATCAGTATCACCACTAACCCCCCGGCCCTCCCCAAACCCTTTGTTCTAGTCTTGCCAGTAAAACAAACAGAGAACCTCTCCCTCTCCCCACGACCGAGGGGCTGTGGCTGTGTGCTGGTGATGACATTATGTAAAGAAAATGTCAAGCAAAGCAGTGATTTATGAACTAATTTACTGGGTGAGGTCACATAACTGTACATATCTGTTAGAGAGACCTGAGCTGAAGATAAACCCTGCCCCAGCTCTAGCTGTCCTCAGAGAGAGAGAGAGAGAGAGAGAGAGAGAGAGAGAGAGAGAGAGAGAGAGAGAGAGAGAGAGAGAGAGAGAGAGAGAGAGAGAGAAAAGAGAGAGAGAGAGAAAAGAGAGAGAGAGAAAAGAGAGAAAAGAGAGAGAGAAAAGAGAGAGAGAGCGAGAGAGAGAGAGAGAGAGAGAGAGAGAGAGAGAGAGAGAGAGAGAGAGAGAGAGAGAGAGAGAGAGAGAGAGAGAGAGAGAGAGAGAGAGACTGACTCATAACAGCAATTCCCAGACCCTGAACGTGCCTCTTCCTCTCTCTCTGCAGAAGTGGGGCTAAGAGTTTGGGTAGGATAAAAAGTGTTCTACTTCTCACGCTGTGAGCAGATGTAGTTTTATGTAGTATATTGTTCAAAGAAGCATTAAGAGACCCCATTACACAAGCCCATACACAAGCCCACATTACTGTAAGCTGTAGAAAAGTGCCTACTTGGACCTCGTCAATCCCTCATTACTGTAAGCTGTAGAAAAGTGCCTACTTGGACCTTGTCTATTGTAATAACAATAGTATAAAGGCTATCAACACAGCATGACCACAGCAGTATAAATAGTGTCTCTAATCTTGTCCCCTTGTCTCCTTCCAGTCCTGCCTGTGTTGTTGGTGCCACTCGGATGCCACAGTGACCAGCACGGGACAAAACGGGAACGGGACCAGTATCCAGTGCAAGAGCCCCGAGCCCGCCAACCTCCACACGGACCGCAGCCTCCGCAAGGACAGCGACTGACCACCACCGGAGGTGACGCCCCCTATGGACGAGGAGGTCTCACTACAACTACAGCCAGTCTGCACTAAACCCAATGGACTCTCAACTCTATAGGACCCCATGCTAAACCGTTACAGCGTGACAAATAGAGAGAGAGTCACACGTTTCAAACACCACCACACGTTTCTTATACAGAACACTGCTGGGCAGCTCTGGAGCTGGAGTTTATATATAGACACAAACATACAATGGGCATGATGTACACTGCAGTATTTCCAGTGTCTCTCTGGACTATACACAGTGAGACTTCCCATTCCCTTTCCCAGGGGGAAACGAGGAGGGAGCGATGCTTTACAGTACCGTGAGAGAGGAGGAAGAGGGATGGGGGGAGGGGAGGGGACAGGAGGGGACGGGAGTGGGGAGGTAGCTAACAGGATGCAGCTGAACCTAGGCTATAAATGACCGGCCAATCAGTAGCGGAGCGAGTAGCGTGTTGTTCTGTTCACATAACGGTCAGCACTGCTGGGACGAACCAGGAAGCAGCGGGAACCCCGGGAAGGAAGGGCAGAGCGCTCCCTGTCAGAGGGGACGAGAGGAGAAGGAGAGAATGGTCCCCCATGAGTCCTAATGAACTGCTGCTCAGTGATGGTGGAGAGAACGGGAGTTGACTGTCCTTTTATAGTGTCGCTATAGCTTCTTCCATCATACGCTGGTCGTTGTATACACAGTAGTTCCCTTTCATAGAGTAAGCTAATGTCCTGTATGGTGAATTTGTTTTAATATGGATGAAAATGTGATTTTGCCATGTAAAAGTGTGTGTTCCAGTACAGTTTTATATTCTGTTTTACAAAAATGTACCAGAAAGTGTTAATTCACTGTGGTTAGGTTTCATGTGGTTGGAAGAAGAAAGGAAAAACAGATTTTAACGAAAAGGTGTCGTGTCATCTTGAATTCCCCCATATAGCCTTATATAGTATACAGACTCTGTACAATGTCCATTGGAATATCACTTAGGGTGTAGAGTTACTCCAGTGTAGAGTATCCACCAGTCTGCATCCCAAATGGCCCCCTATTCCCTACATAGTCCTATGGGCCCTGGTCAAAAGTAGTGCACTACAGAGGGAATAGGGTGCCATTTGGGACTCAGCCCAGTCTCTTGGCTTGTTATCCAAAGACTAATGGTTTTCTGACCCCTACTGAAGACACAAGCTAGTTTTAAGAACATGTCCAGATGCAACAAACACCACAGGACCGTGAAGTAGAAAGTTATGATTATGTCTCAGTTCAAGGCTAGTTGAAAAGGTCTCTATGTTCTCATCCAAAAAATAAAAGGGAGAAAAACGTTCTCCCTACTTCACTGTGAATTTCACAAGACACAGAAATGTTAGTATCTATAGCTAAGCTGTTTGTGAAACATGCTCGTATATATCAAGTTTTTATATAGTGTTATATTTTGCTATGTTCTTTATCATATATACAGAATGTGGTTATTTTTTGTATTTTGCCTGAGGCAGGATTTTTTATTAGTTACTTGTTTTTGTGATGATAAATATACCAGTTGGTGTTTAAATCATATCAGCTACCTAAGGGACTATACTGCTTTATACATTTGATATGTGAATACATGTATTATGAATACAATTAATGTCCTGTGTGTGTGGGTGTGGGTGTGTGTGATTTTTTGCACTTTTTCCATTTGAGTGTTTGTGGCACTATCTACAGCCCTCCTGTAGCTCAATTGGTAGAGCATGGCGCTTGCAACGCCAGGGTTGTGGGTTCGATTCCCACAGGGGGCCAGTATGAAAAAAATGTTATGCACTCACTAACTGTAAGTCGCTTTGGATAAGAGCGTCTGCTAAATGACTAAAATGTAAATATCAGACAATGTCAAAGATGAAGGCTTTTCAGTTTAACCACTCATATCAATAAATAGTATTTTACCACTATAATGTTCATCCAGAGGCTTCATACCCCTCTATAGGAAATTGTATTATTGTTCATGTTTCATACAGAAATGCTGCTTCTTATCCTAATAAAAATATTTTATAAGTGTATAATACCTTTTGCCTTGCATTACTAAGGAGTGATGAACGTTATATTGATATGCATAACATAAGAACATTAAACATTCCATTACTAAGGAGTTATACATTTTACATTGATATGCATTACATATAATTACTTTGGAATTTGTAAGAGTATGACCTCTCGCATTGCTTTAGTAAGGAGTTATGAACTTTATACTGACACGTCATAGAAATACATGTCTTTCTGAGAGGATAAGGGGCCTCTACTTCTTTTCTTAGTGTCTGTGGGAAGGAAACACAAGCTGGTCTGGGAGTGATTTGAAGAGCACTGTGACCTGCTTGCTTGTTGCTTGGCAACACTGCCCTCAGGGTTACCATGTCAACTGAGAGGATGTGAACTGAGCTGCTTGGAGAGAGGGAATGTAATCAATCCAGCCCATATGAGTGACTGACTGTTGTCAGAGCTCCCAAATAGAGGCGCTGTTTAGACATAACTTGTCTTGCTAACTTAAAGATGTCCTCCAGCGATTTCTGAATTTTTACTGTTGAAAAGCTATATCCCAAGTATAAATACAGTAAAGTACACACACTTAAGGGTAAAAAAATACATTGAGAAAAAAAGTGTTTTTTAGACAAAACTGCAAACTTCAAGGAGTAGGGCATTCAAGGAGTTGGTCTGATGGGGAGATGGGATGTCATCAGCCTCCCCCTTGAGGAACAATAGAGGAGCAATAGAGAACAAAAGAGGAAACCTGGACCACCTACAGTGAGGGAAAAAAGTATTTGATCCCCTGCTGATTTTGTACGTTTGCCCACTGACAAATAAATTATCAGTCTATAATTTTAATGGTAGGTTTATTTGAACAGTGAGAGACAGAATAACAACAAAAAAATCCAGAAAAACGCATGTCAAAAATGTTATCAATTGATTTGCATTTTTATGAGGGAAATAAGTATTTGACCCCTCTGCAAAACATGACTTAGTACTTGGTGGCAAAACCCTTGTTGGTAATCACAGAGGTCAGACGTTTCTTGTAGTTGGCCACCAGGTTTGCACACATCTCAGGAGGGATTTTGTCCCACTCCTCTTTGCAGATCTTCTCCAAGTCATTAAGGTTTCGAGGCTGATGTTTGGCACTCGAACCATCAGCTCCCTCCACAGATTTTCTATGGGATTAAGGTCTGGAGACTGGCTAGGCCACTCCAGGACCTTAATGTGCTTCTTCTTGAGCCACTCCTTTGTTGCCTTGGCCGTGTGTTTTGGGTCATTGTCATGCTGGAATACCCATCCACGACCCATTTTCAATGCCCTGGCTGAGGGAAGGAGGTTCTCACCCGGTATATGGCCCCCTCCATCGTCCCTTTGATGCGGTGAAGTTGTCCTGTCCCCTTAGCAGAAAAACACCCCCAAAGCATAATGTTTCCACCTCCATGTTTGACGGTGGGGATGGTGTTCTTGGGGTCATATGCAGCATTCCTCCTCCTCCAAACACAGCGAGTTGAGTTGATGCCAAAGAGTTCGATGTTGGTCTCATCTGACCACAACACTTTCACCCAGTTCTCCTCTGAATCATTCAGATGTTCATTGGCAAACTTCAGACAGGCATGTATATGTGCTTTCTTGAGCAGGGGGACCTTGCGGGCGCTGCAGGATTTCAGTCCTTCACGGCGTAGTGTGTTACCAATTGTTTTCTTGGTGACTATGGTCCCAGCTGCCTTGAGATCATTGACAAGATCCTCCTTTGTAGTTCTGGGCTGATTCCTCACCGTTCTCATGATCATTGCAACACGAGGTGAGATCTTGCATGGAGCCCCAGGCCGAAGGAGATTGACAGTTCTTTTGTGTTTCTTCCATTTGCGAATAATCGCACCAACTGTTGTCACCTTCTCACCAAGCTGCTTGGTGGCCCATTCTAGCCTTGTGTAGGTCTACAATCTTGTCCCTGACATCCTTGGAGAGCTCTTTGGTCTTGGCCATGGTGGAGAGATTGAAATCTGATTGATTGATTGCTTTTGTGGACAGGTGTCTTTTATACAGGTAACAAACTGAGATTAGGAGCACTCCCTTTAAGAGTGTGCTCCTAATCTCAGCTCGTTACCTGTATAAAAGACACCTAGGAGCCAGAAATCGTTCTCATTGAGAGGGGGTCAAAAACGTATTTCCCTCATTAAAATGCAAATCAATTTATAACATTTTTGACATGCGTTTTTCTGGATTTTGTTGTTGTTATTCTGTCTCTCACTGTTCAAATAAACCTACCATTAAAATTATAGACTGATCATTTCTTTGTCAGTGGGAAAACATACATAATCAGCAGGGGATCAAATACTTTTTTCCCTCACTGTATTGAGATGTGCCTTTTGTTAAGTATATCAGGTGAATAATGAGGTGAAAAGGAGACTGGAGTACGACTTTAATCAAGTCTGCAGGATCTCAAGTCTTTGCTTGAGATCAGTGCAATGACTTTAGTTACAAGGTTGTGTTGGACATGTAAAGTGAACACCATGAAATCTTCTTAGACAACCTAAACATTGTGACCGATATCATTTTTTACCAAGATTGTAATTTTTACATTTTAGTCATCTTATCCAGAGCAACTTACAGTTCTTGCATTCATCTTAAGATCTACATCATGTCTAGGTTGAGCTTGAAGTGGTTGGCCGACATCCAAGCTGAGATATCTGCCAGGCACGTTGAGATGTGTGTCGCCACCTGGGGGGGAGGGGGGGGGGGGAGTAGTTGAGTGTCATGAGCATAGCAATGATAGGAGAGACCATGTGAGGATATGACAGAGCAGAGCAACTTGGTGTATAGTGAGAAGATGAGAGGGCCTAGAACCGAGCCTTGGGGGACACCAGTAGTGAGAGTACGTAGTGCAGACACAGATCCTCTCCACATCACCTGGTAGGAGTGGCCTGCCAGGTAGGATACAAGAGTGTGCAGAGCCTGAGACGCCCAGCCATGAGAGGGTGGAGAGGGGGATCTGATGGTTCACGATGTCGAAGGCAGTGGATAGATCTAGGAGGATGAGAACAGAGGAGAGAGAGTCAGCTTTGGCAGTGTGGAGAGTCTCCAAGACACACAGAAAAGCAGTCTCGGTTGAGTGACCCGTCTTTGAAGCCTGACTGGTTTAGGGTCAAGAAGATCGTTCTGACAGAAATAGCGAGAGAGTTGGTCAGTGACAGCATGCTCAAGTGTTTGGAAAGAAAAGAAAGAAGGGATATAGGTCTGTAGTTTTTGACGTCAGAGGAATCGCGTGTTGGTTTATTGAGGAGGGGAGCAACTCAGCCATTCTGAAGTCAGAGAAGATGCAGCCAGAGGTCAGGATGGTTGATGAGGGAATTGAGAAGTTCTCCAGAGATGGTTGGGAGAAGTTCTCCAGAGATGGTTGGGAGAAGTTCTCCAGAGATGGTTGGGAGAAGGTCTCCAGAGATGGTTGGGAGAAGGTTGTCCTCCCGAGTGGTGTAGTGGTCTAAAGCACTGCATCGCAGCGCTAGCTGTGCCACTAGAGATCCTGGTTCAAATCCAGGCTCTGTCGTAGCTGGCCGCGACCGGGAGACCCATGGGGCGGCGCACAATTGGTCCAGCGTCGTCCAGGGTAGGGGAGGGAATGGCCGGCAGGGATGTAACTCAGTTGGTAGAGCATAACATTTGCAACACCAGGGTTGTGGGTTCGATTCCAGTATGAAAAAATAATGTATGCACTCACTCTGGATAAGAGCGTCTGCTAAATGACTAAAATGTAAGGGTGGAGCGGGCAGGTTGTTGGGCGGCCGGACTTCACTAGTCGCACGATTTTATCTGGAGATGGAGGGGAGAAAGAAGTCAAGGTGTAGGGTAGTTCTGTGTGAGTGGGACTAGTAGACTCCATAGGCTGAGTGAATGAGGAGTGGATATCGTCGCCCACAGAGAGGAAGGAGGGAGGGGGTGGAGGATTACGGTGGGAGGAGAAGGTGGAAAATAGTTTCCTAGGGTTAGAAGCAGAAGCTTGGCATTTAGAGTGATAGAAAGTGGTTTTAGCAGTGGATACAGAAGAAGAGAAGGTAGAGAGGAGGGAGTGAAAGGATGATAGGTCCTCCGAAAGTTTAGTTTTCCTCCACGGAGTAGGAGGAGATGGCTGGGCCGGCCGGGGAGGAAAGGATACAGTCATAGGACGCAGAAAAGAGAGGAGAATAGGGTCAAAGAGGCAGAATCAGGAGACAGGAAGGAGAAGGATTTAGCAGAAGGAAGAGATGATAGGATATACAGTAAGAGGACAGAGTAGACCTCCCATGTGGCGCAGCGGTCTAAGATCCGGGTTCGATCCCGGGCCGCGACCGGGAGACCCATGAGGTGGCGCACAATTGGCCCAGCGTCGTCCGGGTTAGGGGAGGGTTTGGCCGGCTGGGATGTCCTTGTCCCATCGTGCTCTAGTGACTCCTTGTGGCGGCTGGGTGCATGCGATTTGTAAACAAAAATTAATAGAAAAAGTAGTGGGAGAGCGAGGGAGCAAAGATTGTGACGCCGCATGGACCATCTGGGTAGGGGCTGAGTGGCTAGGGTTGGAGGAGAGGGAGACAGAAAAGGAAACAAAGTATTTTTTATATTTATATTCTTGATTTCAGACCAAATAAGTTGAGCCAAAATAATTTCAGCCCCAAAACCAATAGTAATGGGAGTTTCATGGATGTGTTGAGAGCTAATTTGTTATTTGT
>NW_028165299.1:0-34513 GCF_964263955.1 Coregonus lavaretus
GTATCATTATGTACTCAGAGTATTGAATCAAGGTAACTAGACCCAGTATCATTATGTACTCAGAGTATTGAATCAAGGTAACTAGACCCAGTATCATTATGTACTCAGAGTATTGAATCAAGGTAACTAGACCCAGTATCATTATGTACTCAGAGTATTGAATCAAGGTAACTAGACCCAGTATCATTATGTACTCAGAGTATTGAATCAAGGTAACTAGACCCAGTATCATTATGTACTCAGAGTATTGAATCAAGGTAACTAGACCCAGTATCATTATGTACTCAGAGTATTGAATCAAGGTAACTAGACCCAGTATCATTATGTACTCAGAGTATTGAATCAAGGTAACTAGACCCAGTATCATTATGTACTCAGAGTATTGAATCAAGGTAACTAGACCCAGTATCATTATGTACTCAGAGTATTGAATCAAGGTAACTAGACCCAGTATCATTATGTACTCAGAGTATTGAATCAAGGTAACTAGACCCAGTATCATTATGTACTCAGAGTATTGAATCAAGGTAACTAGACCCAGTATCATTATGTACTCAGAGTATTGAATCAAGGTAACTAGACCCAGTATCATTATGTACTCAGAGTATTGAATCAAGGTAACTAGACCCAGTATCATTATGTACTCAGAGTATTGAATCAAGGTAACTAGACCCAGTATCATTATGTACTCAGAGTATTGAATCAAGGTAACTAGACCCAGTATCATTATGTACTCAGAGTATTGAATCAAGGTAACTAGACCCAGTATCATTATGTACTCAGAGTATTGAATCAAGGTAACTAGACCCAGTATCATTATGTACTCAGAGTATTGAATCAAGGTAACTAGACCCAGTATCATTATGTACTCAGAGTATTGAATCAAGGTAACTAGACCCAGTATCATTATGTACTCAGAGTATTGAATCAAGGTAACTAGACCCAGTATCATTATGTACTCAGAGTATTGAATCAAGGTAACTAGACCCAGTATCATTATGTACTCAGAGTATTGAATCAAGGTAACTAGACCCAGTATCATTATGTACTCAGAGTATTGAATCAAGGTAACTAGACCCAGTATCATTATGTACTCAGAGTATTGAATCAAGGTAACTAGACCCAGTATCATTATGTACTCAGAGTATTGAATCAAGGTAACTAGACCCAGTATCATTATGTACTCAGAGTATTGAATCAAGGTAACTAGACCCAGTATCATTATGTACTCAGAGTATTGAATCAAGGTAACTAGACCCAGTATCATTATGTACTCAGAGTATTGAATCAAGGTAACTAGACCCAGTATCATTATGTACTCAGAGTATTGAATCAAGGTAACTAGACCCAGTATCATTATGTACTCAGAGTATTGAATCAAGGTAACTAGACCCAATATCATTATGTACTCAGAGTATTGAATCAAGATAACTAGACCCAGTATCATTATGTACTCAGAGTATTGAATCAAGGTAACTAGACCCAGTATCATTATGTACTCAGAGTATTGAATCAAGGTAACTAGACCCAGTATCATTATGTACTCAGAGTATTGAATCAAGGTAACTAGACCCAGTATCATTATGTACTCAGAGTATTGAATCAAGGTAACTAGACCCAGTATCATTATGTACTCAGAGTATTGAATCAAGGTAACTAGACCCAGTATCATTATGTACTCAGAGTATTGAATCAAGGTAACTAGACCCAGTATCATTATGTACTCAGAGTATTGAATCAAGGTAACTAGACCCAGTATCATTATGTACTCAGAGTATTGAATCAAGGTAACTAGACCCAGTATCATTATGTACTCAGAGTATTGAATCAAGGTAACTAGACCCAGTATCATTATGTACTCAGAGTATTGAATCAAGGTAACTAGACCCAGTATCATTATGTACTCAGAGTATTGAATCAAGGTAACTAGACCCAGTATCATTATGTACTCAGAGTATTGAATCAAGGTAACTAGACCCAGTATCATTATGTACTCAGAGTATTGAATCAAGGTAACTAGACCCAGTATCATTATGTACTCAGAGTATTGAATCAAGGTAACTAGACCCAGTATCATTATGTACTCAGAGTATTGAATCAAGGTAACTAGACCCAGTATCATTATGTACTCAGAGTATTGAATCAAGGTAACTAGACCCAGTATCATTATGTACTCAGAGTATTGAATCAAGGTAACTAGACCCAGTATCATTATGTACTCAGAGTATTGAATCAAGGTAACTAGACCCAGTATCATTATGTACTCAGAGTATTGAATCAAGGTAACTAGACCCAGTATCATTATGTACTCAGAGTATTGAATCAAGGTAACTAGACCCAGTATCATTATGTACTCAGAGTATTGAATCAAGGTAACTAGACCCAGTATCATTATGTACTCAGAGTATTGAATCAAGGTAACTAGACCCAGTATCATTATGTACTCAGAGTATTGAATCAAGGTAACTAGACCCAGTATCATTATGTACTCAGAGTATTGAATCAAGGTAACTAGACCCAGTATCATTATGTACTCAGAGTATTGAATCAAGGTAACTAGACCCAGTATCATTATGTACTCAGAGTATTGAATCAAGGTAACTAGACCCAGTATCATTATGTACTCAGAGTATTGAATCAAGGTAACTAGACCCAGTATCATTATGTACTCAGAGTATTGAATCAAGGTAACTAGACCCAGTATCATTATGTACTCAGAGTATTGAATCAAGGTAACTAGACCCAGTATCATTATGTACTCAGAGTATTGAATCAAGGTAACTAGACCCAGTATCATTATGTACTCAGAGTATTGAATCAAGGTAACTAGACCCAGTATCATTATGTACTCAGAGTATTGAATCAAGGTAACTAGACCCAGTATCATTATGTACTCAGAGTATTGAATCAAGGTAACTAGACCCAGTATCATTATGTACTCAGAGTATTGAATCAAGGTAACTAGACCCAGTATCATTATGTACTCAGAGTATTGAATCAAGGTAACTAGACCCAGTATCATTATGTACTCAGAGTATTGAATCAAGGTAACTAGACCCAGTATCATTATGTACTCAGAGTATTGAATCAAGGTAACTAGACCCAGTATCATTATGTACTCAGAGTATTGAATCAAGGTAACTAGACCCAGTATCATTATGTACTCAGAGTATTGAATCAAGGTAACTAGACCCAGTATCATTATGTACTCAGAGTATTGAATCAAGGTAACTAGACCCAGTATCATTATGTACTCAGAGTATTGAATCAAGGTAACTAGACCCAGTATCATTATGTACTCAGAGTATTGAATCAAGGTAACTAGACCCAGTATCATTATGTACTCAGAGTATTGAATCAAGGTAACTAGACCCAGTATCATTATGTACTCAGAGTATTGAATCAAGGTAACTAGACCCAGTATCATTATGTACTCAGAGTATTGAATCAAGGTAACTAGACCCAGTATCATTATGTACTCAGAGTATTGAATCAAGGTAACTAGACCCAGTATCATTATGTACTCAGAGTATTGAATCAAGGTAACTAGACCCAGTATCATTATGTACTCAGAGTATTGAATCAAGGTAACTAGACCCAGTATCATTATGTACTCAGAGTATTGAATCAAGGTAACTAGACCCAGTATCATTATGTACTCAGAGTATTGAATCAAGGTAACTAGACCCAGTATCATTATGTACTCAGAGTATTGAATCAAGGTAACTAGACCCAGTATCATTATGTACTCAGAGTATTGAATCAAGGTAACTAGACCCAGTATCATTATGTACTCAGAGTATTGAATCAAGGTAACTAGACCCAGTATCATTATGTACTCAGAGTATTGAATCAAGGTAACTAGACCCAGTATCATTATGTACTCAGAGTATTGAATCAAGGTAACTAGACCCAGTATCATTATGTACTCAGAGTATTGAATCAAGGTAACTAGACCCAGTATCATTATGTACTCAGAGTATTGAATCAAGGTAACTAGACCCAGTATCATTATGTACTCAGAGTATTGAATCAAGGTAACTAGACCCAGTATCATTATGTACTCAGAGTATTGAATCAAGGTAACTAGACCCAGTATCATTATGTACTCAGAGTATTGAATCAAGGTAACTAGACCCAGTATCATTATGTACTCAGAGTATTGAATCAAGGTAACTAGACCCAGTATCATTATGTACTCAGAGTATTGAATCAAGGTAACTAGACCCAGTATCATTATGTACTCAGAGTATTGAATCAAGGTAACTAGACCCAGTATCATTATGTACTCAGAGTATTGAATCAAGGTAACTAGACCCAGTATCATTATGTACTCAGAGTATTGAATCAAGGTAACTAGACCCAGTATCATTATGTACTCAGAGTATTGAATCAAGGTAACTAGACCCAGTATCATTATGTACTCAGAGTATTGAATCAAGGTAACTAGACCCAGTATCATTATGTACTCAGAGTATTGAATCAAGGTAACTAGACCCAGTATCATTATGTACTCAGAGTATTGAATCAAGGTAACTAGACCCAGTATCATTATGTACTCAGAGTATTGAATCAAGGTAACTAGACCCAGTATCATTATGTACTCAGAGTATTGAATCAAGGTAACTAGACCCAGTATCATTATGTACTCAGAGTATTGAATCAAGGTAACTAGACCCAGTATCATTATGTACTCAGAGTATTGAATCAAGGTAACTAGACCCAGTATCATTATGTACTCAGAGTATTGAATCAAGGTAACTAGACCCAGTATCATTATGTACTCAGAGTATTGAATCAAGGTAACTAGACCCAGTATCATTATGTACTCAGAGTATTGAATCAAGGTAACTAGACCCAGTATCATTATGTACTCAGAGTATTGAATCAAGGTAACTAGACCCAGTATCATTATGTACTCAGAGTATTGAATCAAGGTAACTAGACCCAGTATCATTATGTACTCAGAGTATTGAATCAAGGTAACTAGACCCAGTATCATTATGTACTCAGAGTATTGAATCAAGGTAACTAGACCCAGTATCATTATGTACTCAGAGTATTGAATCAAGGTAACTAGACCCAGTATCATTATGTACTCAGAGTATTGAATCAAGGTAACTAGACCCAGTATCATTATGTACTCAGAGTATTGAATCAAGGTAACTAGACCCAGTATCATTATGTACTCAGAGTATTGAATCAAGGTAACTAGACCCAGTATCATTATGTACTCAGAGTATTGAATCAAGGTAACTAGACCCAGTATCATTATGTACTCAGAGTATTGAATCAAGGTAACTAGACCCAGTATCATTATGTACTCAGAGTATTGAATCAAGGTAACTAGACCCAGTATCATTATGTACTCAGAGTATTGAATCAAGGTAACTAGACCCAGTATCATTATGTACTCAGAGTATTGAATCAAGGTAACTAGACCCAGTATCATTATGTACTCAGAGTATTGAATCAAGGTAACTAGACCCAGTATCATTATGTACTCAGAGTATTGAATCAAGGTAACTAGACCCAGTATCATTATGTACTCAGAGTATTGAATCAAGGTAACTAGACCCAGTATCATTATGTACTCAGAGTATTGAATCAAGGTAACTAGACCCAGTATCATTATGTACTCAGAGTATTGAATCAAGGTAACTAGACCCAGTATCATTATGTACTCAGAGTATTGAATCAAGGTAACTAGACCCAGTATCATTATGTACTCAGAGTATTGAATCAAGGTAACTAGACCCAGTATCATTATGTACTCAGAGTATTGAATCAAGGTAACTAGACCCAGTATCATTATGTACTCAGAGTATTGAATCAAGGTAACTAGACCCAGTATCATTATGTACTCATAGTATTGAATCAAGGTAATTAGACCCAGTATCATTATGTACTCGGAGTATTGAATCAAGGTAACTAGACCCAATATCATTATGTACTCAGAGTATTGAATCAAGGTAACTAGACCCAGTATCATTATGTACTCAGAGTATTGAATCAAGGGAACTAGACCCAGTATCATTATGTACTCAGAGTATTGAATCAGGGTAACTAGACCCAATATCATTATGTACTCAGAGTATTGAATCAAGGTAACTACACCCAGTATCATTATGTACTCAGAGAATTGAATCAAGGTAACTAGACCCAGTATCATTATGTACTCAGAGTATTGAATCAAGGTAACTAGACCCAGTATCATTATGTACTCAGAGTATTGAATCAAGGTAACTAGACCCAGTATCATTATGTACTCAGAGTATTGAATCAAGGTAACTAGACCCAGTATCATTATGTACTCAGAGTATTGAATCAAGGTAACTAGACCCAGTATCATTATGTACTCAGAGTATTGAATCAAGGTAACTAGACCCAATATAATTATGTACTCAGAGTATTGAATCAAGGTAACTAGACCCAATATCATTATGTACTCAGAGTATCGAATCAAGGTAACTAGACCCAGTATCATTATGTACTCAGAGTATTGAATCAAGGTAACTAGACCCAGTATCATTATGTACTCAGAGTATTGAATCAAGGTAACTAGACCCAGTATCATTATGTACTCAGAGTATTGAATCAAGGTAACTAGACCCAATATCATTATGTACTCAGAGTATTGAATCAAGGTAACTAGACCCAGTATCATTATGTACTCAGAGTATTGAATCAAGGTAACTAGACCCAGTATCATTATGTACTCAGAGTATTGAATCAAGGTAACTAGACCCAGTATCATTATGTACTCAGATTATTGAATCAAGGTAACTAGACCCAGTATCATTATGTACTCAGAGTATTGAATCAAGGTAACTAGACCCAGTATCATTATGTACTCAGAGTATTGAATCAAGGTAACTAGACCCAGTATCATTATGTACTCAGAGTATTGAATCAAGGTAACTAGACCCAATATCATTATGTACTCAGAGTATTGAATCAAGATAACTAGACCCAGTATCATTATGTACTCAGAGTATTGAATCAAGGTAACTAGACCCAGTATCATTATGTAATCAGAGTATTGAATCAAGGTAACTAGACCCAGTATCATTATGTACTCAGAGTATTGAATCAAGGTAACTAGACCCAGTATCATTATGTACTCAGAGTATTGAATCAAGGTAACTAGACCCAATATCATTATGTACTCAGAGTATTGAATCAAGGTAACTAGACCCAGTATCATTATGTACTCAGAGTATTGAATCAAGGTAACTAGACCCAGTATCATTATGTACTCAGAGTATTGAATCAAGGTAACTAGACCCAGTATCATTATGTACTCAGAGTATTGAATCAAGGTAACTAGACCCAATATCATTATGTACTCAGAGTATTGAATCAAGATAACTAGACCCAGTATCATTATGTACTCAGAGTATTGAATCAAGGTAACTAGACCCAGTATCATTATGTACTCAGAGTATTGAATCAAGGTAACTACACCCAGTATCATTATGTACTCAGAGTATTGAATCAAGGTAACTACACCCAGTATCATTATGTACTCAGAGTATTGAATCAAGGTAACTAGACCCAGTATCATTATCTACTCAGAGTATTGAATCAAGGTAACTAGACCCAGTATCATTATGTACTCAGAGTATTGAATCAAGGTAACTAGACCCAGTATCATTATGCACTCAGAGTATTGAATCAAGGTAACTAGACCCAGTATCATTATGTACTCAGAGTATTGAATCAAGGTAACTAGACCCAGTATCATTATGTACTCAGAGTATTGAATCAAGGTAACTAGACCCAGTATCATTATGTACTCAGAGTATTGAATCAAGGTAACTAGACCCAGTATCATTATGTACTCAGAGTATTGAATCAAGGTAACTAGACCCAGTATCATTATGTACTCAGAGTATTGAATCAAGGTAACTAGACCCAATATCATTATGTACTCAGAGTATTGAATCAAGGTAACTAGACCCAGTATCATTATGTACTCAGAGTATTGAATCAAGGTAACTACACCCAGTATCATTATGTACTCAGAGTATTGAATCAAGGTAACTAGACCCAGTATCATTATGTACTCAGAGTATTGAATCAAGGTAACTAGACCCAGTATCATTATGTACTCAGAGTATTGAATCAAGGTAACTAGACCCAGTATCATTATGTACTCAGAGTATTGAATCAAGGTA
The DNA here is from genome assembly GCF_964263955.1 of Coregonus lavaretus. NCBI lineage: Eukaryota > Metazoa > Chordata > Actinopteri > Salmoniformes > Salmonidae > Coregonus > Coregonus lavaretus. The sequence goes on from NW_028165299.1 coordinate 8,181, forward strand.
ACTAGACCCAGTATCATTATGTACTCAGAGTATTGAATCAAGGTAACTAGACCCAGTATCATTATGTACTCAGAGTATTGAATCAAGGTAACTAGACCCAATATCATTATGTACTCAGAGTATTGAATCAAGGTAAATAGACCCAGTATCATTATGTACTCAGAGTATTGAATCAAGGTAACTAGACCCAGTATCATTATGTACTCAGAGTATTGAATCAAGGTAACTAGACCCAGTATCATTATGTACTCAGAGTATTGAATCAAGGTAACTAGACCCAGTATCATTATGTACTCAGAGTATTGAATCAAGGTAACTAGACCCAGTATCATTATGTACTCAGAGTATTGAATCAAGGTAACTAGACCCAATATCATTATGTACTCAGAGTATTGAATCAAGGTAACTAGACCCAGTATCATTATGTACTCAGAGTATTGAATCAAGGTAACTAGACCCAGTATCATTATGTACTCAGATTATTGAATCAAGGTAACTAGACCCAGTATCATTATGTACTCAGAGTATTGAATCAAGGTAACTAGACCCAGTATCATTATGTACTCAGAGTATTGAATCAAGGTAACTAGACCCAGTATCATTATGTACTCAGAGTATTGAATCAAGGTAACTAGACCCAATATCATTATGTACTCAGAGTATTGAATCAAGATAACTAGACCCAGTATCATTATGTACTCAGAGTATTGAATCAAGGTAACTAGACCCAGTATCATTATGTAATCAGAGTATTGAATCAAGGTAACTAGACCCAGTATCATTATGTACTCAGAGTATTGAATCAAGGTAACTAGACCCAGTATCATTATGTACTCAGAGTATTGAATCAAGGTAACTAGACCCAATATCATTATGTACTCAGAGTATTGAATCAAGGTAACTAGACCCAGTATCATTATGTACTCAGAGTATTGAATCAAGGTAACTAGACCCAGTATCATTATGTACTCAGAGTATTGAATCAAGGTAACTAGACCCAGTATCATTATGTACTCAGAGTATTGAATCAAGGTAACTAGACCCAGTATCATTATGTACTCAGATTATTGAATCAAGGTAACTAGACCCAGTATCATTATGTACTCAGAGTATTGAATCAAGGTAACTAGACCCAGTATCATTATGTACTCAGAGTATTGAATCAAGGTAACTAGACCCAGTATCATTATGTAATCAGAGTATTGAATCAAGGTAACTAGACCCAGTATCATTATGTACTCAGAGTATTGAATCAAGGTAACTAGACCCAGTATCATTATGTAATCAGAGTATTGAATCAAGGTAACTAGACCCAGTATCATTATGTACTCAGAGTATTGAATCAAGGTAACTAGACCCAGTATCATTATGTACTCAGAGTATTGAATCAAGGTAACTAGACCCAGTATCATTATGTACTCAGAGTATTGAATCAAGGTAACTAGACCCAATATCATTATGTACTCAGAGTATTGAATCAAGATAACTAGACCCAGTATCATTATGTACTCAGAGTATTGAATCAAGGTAACTAGACCCAGTATCATTATGTAATCAGAGTATTGAATCAAGGTAACTAGACCCAGTATCATTATGTACTCAGAGTATTGAATCAAGGTAACTAGACCCAGTATCATTATGTACTCAGAGTATTGAATCAAGGTAACTAGACCCAATATCATTATGTACTCAGAGTATTGAATCAAGGTAACTAGACCCAGTATCATTATGTACTCAGAGTATTGAATCAAGGTAACTAGACCCAGTATCATTATGTACTCAGAGTATTGAATCAAGGTAACTAGACCCAGTATCATTATGTACTCAGAGTATTGAATCAAGGTAACTAGACCCAATATCATTATGTACTCAGAGTATTGAATCAAGATAACTAGACCCAGTATCATTATGTACTCAGAGTATTGAATCAAGGTAACTAGACCCAGTATCATTATGTACTCAGAGTATTGAATCAAGGTAACTACACCCAGTATCATTATGTACTCAGAGTATTGAATCAAGGTAACTACACCCAGTATCATTATGTACTCAGAGTATTGAATCAAGGTAACTAGACCCAGTATCATTATCTACTCAGAGTATTGAATCAAGGTAACTAGACCCAGTATCATTATGTACTCAGAGTATTGAATCAAGGTAACTAGACCCAGTATCATTATGCACTCAGAGTATTGAATCAAGGTAACTAGACCCAGTATCATTATGTACTCAGAGTATTGAATCAAGGTAACTAGACCCAGTATCATTATGTACTCAGAGTATTGAATCAAGGTAACTAGACCCAATATCATTATGTACTCAGAGTATTGAATCAAGGTAAATAGACCCAGTATCATTATGTACTCAGAGTATTGAATCAAGGTAACTAGACCCAGTATCATTATGTACTCAGAGTATTGAATCAAGGTAACTAGACCCAGTATCATTATGTACTCAGAGTATTGAATCAAGGTAACTAGACCCAGTATCATTATGTACTCAGAGTATTGAATCAAGGTAACTAGACCCAGTATCATTATGTACTCAGAGTATTGAATCAAGGTAACTAGACCCAATATCATTATGTACTCAGAGTATTGAATCAAGGTAACTAGACCCAGTATCATTATGTACTCAGAGTATTGAATCAAGGTAACTACACCCAGTATCATTATGTACTCAGAGTATTGAATCAAGGTAACTAGACCCAGTATCATTATGTACTCAGAGTATTGAATCAAGGTAACTAGACCCAGTATCATTATGTACTCAGAGTATTGAATCAAGGTAACTAGACCCAGTATCATTATGTACTCAGAGTATTGAATCAAGGTAACTAGACCCAGTATCATTATGTACTCAGAGTATTGAATCAAGGTAACTAGACCCAGTATCATTATGTACTCAGAGTATTGAATCAAGGTAACTAGACCCAATATCATTATGTACTCAGAGTATTGAATCAAGGTAAATAGACCCAGTATCATTATGTACTCAGAGTATTGAATCAAGGTAACTAGACCCAGTATCATTATGTACTCAGAGTATTGAATCAAGGTAACTAGACCCAGTATCATTATGTACTCAGAGTATTGAATCAAGGTAACTAGACCCAGTATCATTATGTACTCAGAGTATTGAATCAAGGTAACTAGACCCAGTATCATTATGTACTCAGAGTATTGAATCAAGGTAACTAGACCCAATATCATTATGTACTCAGAGTATTGAATCAAGGTAACTAGACCCAGTATCATTATGTACTCAGAGTATTGAATCAAGGTAACTAGACCCAGTATCATTATGTACTCAGATTATTGAATCAAGGTAACTAGACCCAGTATCATTATGTACTCAGAGTATTGAATCAAGGTAACTAGACCCAGTATCATTATGTACTCAGAGTATTGAATCAAGGTAACTAGACCCAGTATCATTATGTACTCAGAGTATTGAATCAAGGTAACTAGACCCAATATCATTATGTACTCAGAGTATTGAATCAAGATAACTAGACCCAGTATCATTATGTACTCAGAGTATTGAATCAAGGTAACTAGACCCAGTATCATTATGTAATCAGAGTATTGAATCAAGGTAACTAGACCCAGTATCATTATGTACTCAGAGTATTGAATCAAGGTAACTAGACCCAGTATCATTATGTACTCAGAGTATTGAATCAAGGTAACTAGACCCAATATCATTATGTACTCAGAGTATTGAATCAAGGTAACTAGACCCAGTATCATTATGTACTCAGAGTATTGAATCAAGGTAACTAGACCCAGTATCATTATGTACTCAGAGTATTGAATCAAGGTAACTAGACCCAGTATCATTATGTACTCAGATTATTGAATCAAGGTAACTAGACCCAGTATCATTATGTACTCAGAGTATTGAATCAAGGTAACTAGACCCAGTATCATTATGTACTCAGAGTATTGAATCAAGGTAACTAGACCCAGTATCATTATGTACTCAGAGTATTGAATCAAGGTAACTAGACCCAGTATCATTATGTACAAAGAGTATTGAATCAAGGTAACTAGACCCAGTATCATTATGTACTCAGAGTATTGAATCAAGGTAACTACACCCAGTATCATTATGTACTCAGAGTATTGAATCAAGGTAACTACACCCAGTATCATTATGTACTCAGAGTATTGAATCAAGGTAACTAGACCCAGTATCATTATGTACTCAGAGTATTGAATCAAGGTAACTAGACCCAGTATCATTATGTACTCAGAGTATTGAATCAAGGTAACTAGACCCAGTATCATTATGTACTCAGAGTATTGAATCAAGGTAACTAGACCCAATATATTTATGTACTCAGAGTATTGAATCAAGATAACTAGACCCAGTATCATTATGTACTCAGAGTATTGAATCAAGGTAACTAGACCCAGTATCATTATGTACTCAGAGTATTGAATCAAGGTAACTAGACCCAGTATCATTATGTACTCAGAGTATTGAATCAAGGTAACTAGACCCAGTATCATTATGTACTCAGAGTATTGAATCAAGGTAACTAGACCCAGTATCATTATGTACTCAGAGTATTGAATCAAGGTAACTAGACCCAGTATCATTATGTACTCAGAGTATTGAATCAAGGTAACTAGACCCAGTATCATTATGTACTCAGAGTATTGAATCAAGGTAACTAGACCCAATATCATTATGTACTCAGAGTATTGAATCAAGGTAACTAGACCCAGTATCATTATGTACTCAGAGTATTGAATCAAGGTAACTAGACCCAGTATCATTATGTACTCAGAGTATTGAATCAAGGTAACTAGACCCAATATCATTATGTACTCAGAGTATTGAATCAAGATAACTAGACCCAGTATCATTATGTACTCAGAGTATTGAATCAAGGTAACTAGACCCAGTATCATTATGTAATCAGAGTATTGAATCAAGGTAACTAGACCCAGTATCATTATGTACTCAGAGTATTGAATCAAGGTAACTAGACCCAGTATCATTATGTACTCAGAGTATTGAATCAAGGTAACTAGACCCAATATCATTATGTACTCAGAGTATTGAATCAAGGTAACTAGACCCAGTATCATTATGTACTCAGAGTATTGAATCAAGGTAACTAGACCCAGTATCATTATGTACTCAGAGTATTGAATCAAGGTAACTAGACCCAGTATCATTATGTACTCAGAGTATTGAATCAAGGTAACTAGACCCAGTATCATTATGTACTCAGAGTATTGAATCAAGGTAACTAGACCCAATATAATTATGTACTCAGAGTATTGAATCAAGGTAACTAGACCCAATATCATTATGTACTCAGAGTATCGAATCAAGGTAACTAGACCCAGTATCATTATGTACTCAGAGTATTGAATCAAGGTAACTAGACCCAGTATCATTATGTACTCAGAGTATTGAATCAAGGTAACTAGACCCAGTATCATTATGTACTCTGAGTATTGAATCAAGGTAACTAGACCCAATATCATTATGTACTCAGAGTATTGAATCAAGGTAACTAGACCCAGTATCATTATGTACTCAGAGTATTGAATCAAGGTAACTAGACCCAGTATCATTATGTACTCAGAGTATTGAATCAAGGTAACTAGACCCAGTATCATTATGTACTCAGAGTATTGAATCAAGGTAACTAGACCCAGTATCATTATGTACTCAGAGTATTGAATCAAGGTAACTAGACCCAATATAATTATGTACTCAGAGTATTGAATCAAGGTAACTAGACCCAATATCATTATGTACTCAGAGTATCGAATCAAGGTAACTAGACCCAGTATCATTATGTACTCAGAGTATTGAATCAAGGTAACTAGACCCAGTATCATTATGTACTCAGAGTATTGAATCAAGGTAACTAGACCCAGTATCATTATGTACTCAGAGTATTGAATCAAGGTAACTAGACCCAATATCATTATGTACTCAGAGTATTGAATCAAGGTAACTAGACCCAGTATCATTATGTACTCAGAGTATTGAATCAAGGTAACTAGACCCAGTATCATTATGTACTCAGAGTATTGAATCAAGGTAACTAGACCCAATATCATTATGTACTCAGAGTATTGAATCAAGATAACTAGACCCAGTATCATTATGTACTCAGAGTATTGAATCAAGGTAACTAGACCCAGTATCATTATGTAATCAGAGTATTGAATCAAGGTAACTAGACCCAGTATCATTATGTACTCAGAGTATTGAATCAAGGTAACTAGACCCAGTATCATTATGTACTCAGAGTATTGAATCAAGGTAACTAGACCCAATATCATTATGTACTCAGAGTATTGAATCAAGGTAACTAGACCCAGTATCATTATGTACTCAGAGTATTGAATCAAGGTAACTAGACCCAGTATCATTATGTACTCAGAGTATTGAATCAAGGTAACTAGACCCAGTATAATTATGTACTCAGAGTATTGAATCAAGGTAACTAGACCCAGTATCATTATGTACTCAGAGTATTGAATCAAGGTAACTAGACCCAGTATCATTATGTACTCAGAGTATTGAATCAAGGTAACTAGACCCAGTATCATTATGTACTCAGAGTATTGAATCAAGGTAACTAGACCCAGTATCATTATGTACTCAGAGTATTGAATCAAGGTAACTAGACCCAGTATCATTATGTACTCAGAGTATTGAATCAAGGTAACTAGACCCAGTATCATTATGTACTCAGAGTATTGAATCAAGGTAACTACACCCAGTATCATTATGTACTCAGAGTATTGAATCAAGGTAACTAGACCCAGTATCATTATGTACTCAGAGTATTGAATCAAGGTAACTAGACCCAGTATCATTATGTACTCAGAGTATTGAATCAAGGTAACTAGACCCAGTATCATTATGTACTCAGAGTATTGAATCAAGGTAACTAGACCCAATATCTTTATGTACTCAGAGTATTGAATCAAGGTAACTAGACCCAGTATCATTATGTACTCAGAGTATTGAATCAAGGTAACTAGACCCAGTATCATTATGTACTCAGAGTATTGAATCAAGGTAACTAGACCCAGTATCATTATGTACTCAGAGTATTGAATCAAGGTAACTAGACCCAGTATCATTATGTACTCAGACTATTGAATCAAGGTAACTAGACCCAGTATCATTATGTACTCAGAGTATTGAATCAAGGTAACTAGACCCAGTATCATTATGTACTCAGAGTATTGAATCAAGGTAACTAGACCCAGTATCATTATGTACTCAGAGTATTGAATCAAGGTAACTAGACCCAGTATCATTATGTACTCATAGTATTGAATCAAGGTAACTAGACCCAGTATCATTATGTACTCAGAGTATTGAATCAAGGTAACTAGACCCAGTATCATTATGTACTCAGTGTATTGAATCAAGGTAACCAGACCCAGTAGCATTATGTACTCAGAGTATTGAATCAAGGTAACTAGACCCAGTATCATTATGTACTCAGAGTATTGAATCAAGGTAACTAGACCCAGTATCATTATGTACTCAGAGTATTGAATCAAGGTAACTAGACCCAGTATCATTATGTACTCAGAGTATTGAATCAAGGTAACTAGACCCAGTATCATTATGTACTCAGAGTATTGAATCAAGGTAACTAGACCCAGTATCATTATGTACTCATAGTATTGAATCAAGGTAATTAGACCCAGTATCATTATGTACTCGGAGTATTGAATCAAGGTAACTAGACCCAATATCATTATGTACTCAGAGTATTGAATCAAGGTAACTAGACCCAATATCATTATGTACTCAGAGTATTGAATCAAGGGAACTAGACCCAGTATCATTATGTACTCATAGTATTGAATCAAGGTAATTAGACCCAGTATCATTATGTACTCAGAGTATTGAATCAAGGTAACTACACCCAGTATCATTATGTACTCAGAGAATTGAATCAAGGTAACTAGACCCAGTATCATTATGTACTCAGAGTATTGAATCAAGGGAACTAGACCCAGTATCATTATGTACTCAGAGTATTGAATCAGGGTAACTAGACCCAATATCATTATGTACTCAGAGTATTGAATCAAGGTAACTACACCCAGTATCATTATGTACTCAGAGAATTGAATCAAGGTAACTAGACCCAGTATCATTATGTACTCAGAGTATTGAATCAAGGTAACTAGACCCAGTATCATTATGTACTCAGAGTATTGAATCAAGGTAACTAGACCCAGTATCATTATGTACTCAGAGTATTGAATCAAGGTAACTAGACCCAATATCATTATGTACTCAGAGTATCGAATCAAGGTAACTAGACCCAGTATCATTATGTACTCAGAGTATTGAATCAAGGTAACTAGACCCAGTATCATTATGTACTCAGAGTATTGAATCAAGGTAACTAGACCCAATATAATTATGTACTCAGAGTATTGAATCAAGGTAACTAGACCCAATATCATTATGTACTCAGAGTATCGAATCAAGGTAACTAGACCCAGTATCATTATGTACTCAGAGTATTGAATCAAGGTAACTAGACCCAGTATCATTATGTACTCAGAGTATTGAATCAAGGTAACTAGACCCAGTATCATTATGTACTCAGAGTATTGAATCAAGGTAACTAGACCCAATATCATTATGTACTCAGAGTATTGAATCAAGGTAACTAGACCCAGTATCATTATGTACTCAGAGTATTGAATCAAGGTAACTAGACCCAGTATCATTATGTACTCAGAGTATTGAATCAAGGTAACTAGACCCAGTATCATTATGTACTCAGAGTATTGAATCAAGGTAACTAGACCCAATATCATTATGTACTCAGAGTATTGAATCAAGTTAACTAGACCCAATATCATTATGTTGATACGTCTGATACGTCTGATACGACTGACAAACACGTGACTTCCGTCTCGCTTCCGCATTGTCTCCGTGCTGCTGTGCTGTTTGTTGCTACTTGGCTACCTGCCAAACTATTCACGTTTTACTTTTAATAAACGTTTAATCAATCTCTGTGTTCAACAAATTTACCAACTTTTTAGTTTTGTCCTCACTCATCTTTTTTCGTTAAACTTTTTCACCCCGGACGTTTATCCCGAGACAGAAGAGTCATTTTCCTGTGCGTTTTAGCTGCCAACTTTACGTTATTTTCCTTTTTTCCATCGCAACTTTTTTCCCTTATTCAACTTTTTCACTCCGGACGCTTTATCTGGACATGGTTCATCAACATCTTCAACAGCCGAAGCTAAGTAGTAACATTAACATGATGTCTTCTAATTGCAGTCGCTGTACTCATAATATACAGGAGAACGATCGCCTTACGGCGAGAATAGCTGTGCTACAAGCCCAGCTTCAGACGCAATCGTTAGGCAAGGGTAATCTCAGTGTAGGAAAGGAAGAAACAGCGTCTGTGCCACCAGTAAGTACAGACAGTAACGTTAGTATAAATCCCCCCGCACAGTCCCCGCAGCCGGACAACTTTCTCATGGCTTCTGGAGGGAAATACTGTTGGAATGCTCAACCGGTGTCGCTCATTCAGCCGACAGAAACCTTCAACCGGTTTTCCCCATTATGTAGCGAGTCGGAGTCTGAGTCTGAGTCTTCTCTAGTCTCTACTCCTCCCGTTACGGGGTCTGAGACTCCGAAGGCTCCCACCATTAGCTCTGACAAATTGAAAACCCTAGTCATTGGCGACTCCATTACCCGCAGTATTAGACTTAAAACGAATCACCCAGCGATCATACACTGTTTACCAGGGGGCAGGGCTACCGACGTTAAGGCTAATCTAAAGATGGTGCTGGCTAAAGCTAAAACTGGCGAGTGTAGAGAGTATAGAGATATTGTTATCCACGTCGGCACCAACGATGTTAGGATGAAACAGTCAGAGGTCACCAAGTGCAACATAGCTTCAGCGTGTAAATCAGCTAGAAAGATGTGTCGGCATCGAGTAATTGTCTCTGGCCCCCTCCCAGTTAGGGGAAGTGACGAGCTCTACAGCAGAGTCTCAGCACTTAATCGCTGGTTGAAAACTGTTTTCTGCCCCTCCCAAAAGATAACATTTGTGGATAATTGGCCCTCTTTCTGGGACTCACCCACAAACAGGACCAAGCCTGACCTGCTGAGGAGTGACGGACTCCATCCTAGCTGGAGGGGTGCTCTCCTCTTATCTACCAACATAGATAGGGCTCTAACTCCTCTAGCCCCACAGTGAAATAGGGTGCAGGCCAGGCAGCAGGCTGTTAGCCAACCTGCCAGCTTAGTGGAGTCTGCCAATAGCACAGTCAGTGTAGTCAGCTCAGCCATACCCATTGAGACTGTGTCTGTGCCTCGACCTAGGTTGGGCAAAACTAAACATGGCAGTGTTCACCCTAGCAATCTTATTAGGATAAAGACCTCCTCCATTCCTGCCATTATTGAAAGAGATCGTGATACCTCACATCTCAAAATAGGGTTACTTAATGTTAGATCCCTCACTTCAAAGGCAGTCATAGTCAATGAACTAATCACTGATCATAATCTTGATGTGATTGGCCTGACTGAAACATGGCTTAAGCCTGATGAATTTGCTGTGTTAAATGAGGCCTCACCTCCTGGTTACACTAGTGACCATATTCCCCGTGCATCCCGCAAAGGCGGAGGTGTTGCTAACATTTACGATAGCAAATTTCAATTTACAAAAAAAAAATGGCGTTTTCATCTTTTGAGCTTCTAGTCATGAAATCTATGCAGCCTACTCAATCACTTTTTATAGCTACTGTTTACAGGCCTCCTGGGCCATATACAGCGTTCCTCTCTGAGTTTCCTGAATTCCTATCAGACCTTGTAGTCATAGCAGATCATATTCTAATTTTTGGTGATTTTAATATTCACATGGAGAAGTCCACAGACCCACTCCAAAAGTCTTTCGGAGCCATTATCGACTCAGTGGGTTTTGTCCAACATGTCTCTGGACCTACTCACTGCCACAGTCATACTCTGGACCTAGTTTTGTCCCATGGAATAAATGTTGTAGATCTTAATGTTTTTCCACAAAATCCTGGACTATCGGACCACCATTTTATTACGTTTGCAATCGCAACAAATAATCTGCTCAGACCCCAACCAAGGAGCATCAAAAGTCGTGCTATAAATTCTCAGACAACACAAAAATTCATTGATGCCCTTCCAGACTCCTTCTGCCTACCCAAGGACGTCAGAGGACAAAAATCAGTTAACCACTTAACTGAGGAACTCAATTTAACCTTGCGCAATACCCTAGATGCAGTTGCACCCCTAAAAACGAAAAACATTTGTCATAAGAAACTAGCTCCCTGGTATACAGAAAATACCCGAGCTTTGAAGCAAGCTTCCAGGAAATTGGAACGGAAATGGCGCCACACCAAACTGGAAGTCTTCCGACTAGCTTGGAAAGACAGTACCGTGCAGTACCGAAGAGCCCTCACTGCTGCTCGATCATCCTACTTTTCCAACTTAATCGAGGAAAATAAGAACAATCCAAAATTTCTTTTTGATACTGTTGCAAAGCTAACTAAAAAGCAGCATTCCCCAAGAGAGGATGTCTTTCACTTCAGCAGTGATAAATTCATGAACTTCTTTGAGGAAAAGATCATGACCATTAGAAAGCAAATTACGGACTCCTCTTTGAATCTGCGTACTCCTCCAGGGCTTAGCTGTCCTGGATCTGCACAGCTCTGCGAGGGCCTGGGATCGGGAGAGACACTTAAGTGTTTTAGTACTATATCTCTTGACACAATGATGAAAATAATCATGGCCTCTAAACCTTCAAGCTGCATACTGGATCCTATTCCTACTAAACTGCTGAAGGAGCTGCTTCCTGTGCTTGGCCCTCCTATGTTGAACATAATAAACAGCTCTCTATCCACCGGATGTGTACCAAACTCACTAAAAGTGGCAGTGATAAAGCCTCTCTTGAAAAAGCCAAACCTTGACCCGGAAAATATAAAAAACTATCGGCCTATATCGAATCTTCCATTCCTCTCAAAAATTTTAGAAAAAGCTGTTGCGCAGCAACTCACTGCCTTTCTGAAGACAAACAATGTATACGAAATGCTTCAGTCTGGTTTTAGACCCCATCATAGCACTGAGACTGCACTTGTGAAGGTGGTAAATGACCTTTTAATGGCGTCAGACCGAGGCTCTGCATCTGTCCTCGTGCTACTAGACCTTAGTGCTGCCTTTGACACCATCGATCACCACATTCTTTTGGAGAGACTGGAAACCCAAATTGGTCTACACGGACAAGTTCTGGCCTGGTTTAGATCCTACCTGTCGGAAAGATATCAGTTTGTCTCTGTGAATGGTCTGTCCTCCGACAAATCAACTGTACATTTCGGTGTTCCTCAAGGTTCCGTTTTAGGACCACTATTGTTTTCACTATATATTTTACCTCTTGGGGATGTTATTCGAAAACATAATGTTAACTTTCACTGCTATGCGGATGACACACAGCTGTACATTTCAATGAAGCATGGTGAAGCCCCAAAATTGCCCTCGCTAGAAGCCTGTGTTTCAGACATAAGGAAGTGGATGGCTGAAAACTTTTTAATTTTAAACTCGGACAAAACAGAGATGCTTGTTCTAGGTCCCAAGAAACAAAGAGATCTTCTGTTAAATCTGACAATTCATCTTGATGGTTGTAAAGTCGTCTCAAATAAAACTGTGAAGGACCTAGGCGTTACTCTTGACCCTGATCTCTCTTTTGACGAACATATCAAGACTGTTTCAAGGACAGCTTTTTTCCATCTACGTAACATTGCAAAAATCAGAAATTTTCTGTCCAAAAATGATGCAGAAAAATTAATCCATGCATTTGTTACTTCTAGGTTAGACTACTGCAATGCTCTATTTTCCGGCTACCCGGATAAAGCACTAAATAAACTTCAGTTAGTGCTAAATACGGCTGCTAGAATCCTGACTAGAACCAAGAAATTTGATCATATTACTCCAGTGCTAGCTTCCCTACACTGGCTTCCTGTTAAGGCAAGGGCTGATTTCAAGGTTTTACTGTTAACCTATAAAGCGTTACATGGGCTTGCTCCTACCTATCTTTCCGAGTTGGTCCTGCCGTACATACCAATACGTACGCTACGGTCACAAGACGCAGGCCTCCTAATTGTCCCTAGAATTTCTAAGCAAACAGCGGGAGGCAGGGCTTTCTCCTATAGATCTCCATTTTTATGGAACAGTCTGCCTACCCATTTGAGAGACGCAGACTCGGTCTCAACCTTTAAGTCTTTACTGAAGACTTATCTCTTCAGTAGGTCATATGATTGAGTGTAGTCTGGCCCAGGAGTGTGAAGGTGAACGGAAAGGCTGGAGCAACGAACAGCCCTTGCTGTCTCTGCCAGGCCGGTTCCCCTCTCCACTGGGGTTCTCTGCCTCTAACCCTGTTGCAGGGGCTGAGTCACTGGCTTGCTGGTGCTCTTTCATGCCGTCCCTGGGAGGGGTGCGTCACTTGAGTGGGTTGAGTTACTGACGTGATCTTCCTGTCTGGGTTGGCGCCCCCCCCCCCTTGGTTTGTGCTGTGGTGGAGACCTCTGTGGGCTATACTCGGCCTTGTCTCAGGATTGTAAGTTGGTGGTTGGGGATATCCCTCTAGTGGTGCGGGGGCTGTGCTTTGGCGGAGTGGGTGGGGTTATATCCTTCCTGTTTGGCCCTGTCCGGGGGTTTCTTCGGATGGGGCCACAGTGTCTCCGGACCGCTCCTGTCTCAGCCTCCAGTATTTATGCTGCAGTAGTTTATGTGTCGGGGGGCTGGGGTTAGTTGGTTATACCTGGAGTACTTCTCCTGTCTTATCCAGTGTCCTGTGTGAATTTAAGTATGCTCTCTCTAATTCTCTCGTTCTCTCTTTCTCTCTGAGAACCTGAGCCCTAGGACCATACGTCAGGACTACCGGGCATGATGACACCTTGCTGTCCCCAGTCCGCCTGGCCTTGCTGCTATTCCAGTTTCAACTGTTCTGCCTGCGGCTACGAAACCCCTACCTGTCCCAGACCTGCTGTTTTCAACTCTTAATGATCGGCTATGAAAAGCCAACTGAGAGACCTGAGCCCTAGGACCATACGTCGGGACTACCGGCCGTGGTGACTCCTTGCTGTCCCCAGTCCGCCTGGCCTTGCTGCTATTCCAGTTTAAACTGTTCTGCCTGCGGTTATGGAACCCCTACCTGTCCCAGACCTGCTGTTTTCAACTCTTAATGATCGGCTATGAAAAGCCAACTGAGATTTATTCCTGATTATTATTTGACCATGCTTGTCACTTATGAACATTTTTGAACATCTTGGCATGGTTCTGTTATAATCTCCACCCGGCACAGCCAGAAGAGGACTGGCCACCCCTCATAGCCTGGTTCCTCTCTAGGTTTCTTCCTAGGTTTTGCCTTTCTAGGGAGTTTTTCCTAGCCACCGTGCTTCTACACCTGCATTACTAGCTGTTTGGGGTTTTAGGCTGGGTTTCTGTACAGCACTTCGAGATATTAGCTGATGTAAGAAGGGCTATATAAAATAAAATTGATTGATTGATTGATTGATTATGTACTCAGAGTATTGAATCAAGGTAACTAGACCCAGTATCATTATGTACTCAGAGTATTGAATCAAGGTAACTAGACCCAGTATCATTATGTACTCAGAGTATTGAATCAAGGTAACTAGACCCAATATCATTATGTACTCAGAGTATTGAAACAAGGTAACTAGACCCAGTATCATTATGTACTCAGAGTATTGAATCAAGGTAACTAGACCCAGTATCATTATGTACTCAGAGTACTGAATCAAGGTAACTAGACCCAGTATCATTATGTACTCAGAGTATTGAATCAAGGTAACTAGACCCAGTATCATTATGTACTCAGAGTATTGAATCAAGGTAACTAGACCCAGTATCATTATGTACTCAGAGTATTGAATCAAGGTAACTAGACCCAGTATCATTATGTACTCAGAGTACTGAATCAAGGTAACTAGACCCAGTATCATTATGTACTCAGAGTATTGAATCAAGGTAACTAGACCCAGTATCATTATGTACTCAGAGTATTGAATCAAGGTAACTAGACCCAATATCATTATGTACTCAGAGTATTGAATCAAGGTAACTAGACCCAGTATCATTATGTACTCAGAGTATTGAATCAAGGTAACTAGACCCAATATCATTATGTACTCAGAGTATTGAATCAAGGTAACTAGACCCATTATCATTATGTACTCAGAGTATTGAATCAAGGTAACTAGACGCAATATCATTATGTACTCAGAGTATTGAATCAAGGTAACTAGACCCAGTATCATTATGTACTCAGAGTATTGAATCAAGGTAACTAGACCGAGTATAGTTATGTACTCAGAGTATTGAATCAAGGTAACTAGACCCAGTATCATTATGTACTCAGAGTATTGAATCAAGGTAACTAGACCCAGTATCATTATGTACTCAGAGTATTGAATCAAGGTAACTAGACCCAGTATCATTATGTACTCAGAGTATTGAATCAAGGTAACTAGACCCAGTATCATTATGTACTCAGAGTATTGAATCAAGGTAACTAGACTCAGTATCATTATGTACTCAGAGTATTGAATCAAGGTAACTAGACCCAATATCATTATGTACTCAGAGTATTGAATCAAGGTAACTAGACCCAATATCATTATGTACTCAGAGTATTGAATCAAGGTAACTAGACCCAGTATCATTATGTACTCAGAGTATTGAATCAAGGTAACTAGACCCAATATCATTATGTACTCAGAGTATTGAATCAAGGTAACTAGACCCAGTATCATTATGTACTCAGAGTATTGAATCAAGGTAACTAGACCCAGTATCATTATGTACTCAGAGTATTGAATCAAGGTAACTAGACCCAGTATCATTATGTACTCAGAGTATTGAATCAAGGTAACTAGACCCATTATCATTATGTACTCAGAGTATTGAATCAAGGTAACTAGACCCAGTATCATTAAGTACTCAGAGTATTGAATCAAGGTAACTAGACCCAGTATCATTATGTACTCAGAGTATTGAATCAGGGTAACTAGACCCAGTATCATTATGTACTCAGAGTATTGAATCAAGGTAACTAGACCCAGTATCATTATGTACTCAGAGTATTGAATCAAGGTAACTAGACCCAGTATCATTATGTACTCAGAGTATTGAATCAAGGTAACTAGACCCAATATCATTATGTACTCATAGTATTGAATCAAGGTAACTAGACCCAGTATCATTATGTACTCAGAGTATTGAATCAAGGTAACTAGACCCAGTATCATTATGTACTCAGAGTATTGAATCAGGGTAACTAGACCCAGTATCATTATGTACTCAGAGTATTGAATCAAGGTAACTAGACCCAATATCATTATGTACTCAGAGTATTGAATCAAGGTAACTAGACCCAGTATCATTATGTACTCAGAGTACTGAATCAAGGTAACTAGACCCAGTATCATTATGTACTCAGAGTATTGAATCAAGGTAACTAGACCCAGTATCATTATGTACTCAGAGTATTGAATCAAGGTAACTAGACCCATTATCATTATGTACTCAGAGTATTGAATCAAGGTAACTAGACCCAGTATCATTATGTACTCAGAGTATTGAATCAAGGTAACTAGACCCAGTATCATTATGTACTCAGAGTATTGAATCAAGGTAACTAGACCCAGTATCATTATGTACTCAGAGTATTGAATCAAGGTAACTAGACCCAGTATCATTATGTACTCAGAGTATTGAATCAAGGTAACTAGACCCAATATCATTATGTACTCAGAGTATTGAATCAAGGTAACTAGACCCAGTATCATTATGTACTCAGAGTATTGAATCAAGGTAACTAGACCCAGTATCATTATGTACTCAGAGTATTGAATCAGGGTAACTAGACCCAATATCATTATGTACTCAGAGTATTGAATCAAGGTAACTACACCCAGTATCATTATGTACTCAGAGTATTGAATCAAGGTAACTAGACCCATTATCATTATGTACTCAGAGTATTGAATCAAGGTAACTAGACCCAGTATCATTATGTACTCAGAGTATTGAATCAAGGTAACTAGACCCAGTATCATTATGTACTCAGAGTATTGAATCAAGGTAACTAGACCCAGTATCATTATGTACTCAGAGTATTGAATCAAGGTAACTAGACCCAGTATCATTATGTACTCAGAGTATTGAATCAAGGTAACTACACCCAGTATCATTATGTACTCAGAGTATTGAATCAAGGTAACTAGACCCAGTATTATTATGTACTCAGAGTATTGAATCAAGGTAACTAGACCCAGTATCATTATGTACTCAGAGTATTGAATCAAGGTAACTAGACCCAGTATCATTATGTACTCAGAGTATTGAATCTAGGTAACTAGACCCTATATCATTATGTACTCAGAGTATTGAATCAAGGTAACTAGACCCAGTATCATTATGTACTCAGAGTATTGAATCAAGGTAACTAGACCCAGTATCATTATGTACTCAGAGTATTGAATCAAGGTAACTAGACCCAGTATCATTATGTACTCAGAGTATTGAATCAAGGTAACTAGACCCAGTATCATTATGTACTCAGAGTATTGAATTAAGGTAACTAGACCCAGTATCATTATGTAATCAGAGTATTTAATCAAGGTAACTAGACCCAGTATCATTATGTACTCAGAGTATTGAATCAAGGTAACTAGACCCAATATCATTATGTACTCAGAGTATTGAATCAAGGTAACTAGACCCAGTATCATTATGTACTCAGAGTATTGAATCAAGGTAACTAGACACAGTATCATTATGTACTCAGAGTATTGAATCAAGGTAACTAGACCCAGTATCAGTATGTACTCAGAGTATTGAATCAAGGTAACTAGACCCAGTATCATTATGTACTCAGAGTATTGAATCAAGGTAACTAGACCCAGTATCATTATGTACTCAGAGTATTGAATCAAGGTAACTAGACCCAGTATCATTATGTACTCAGAGTATTGAATCAAGGTAACTAGACCCAGTATCATTATGTACTCAGAGTATTGAATCAAGGTAACTAGACCCAGTATCATTATGTACTCAGAGTATTGAATCAAGGTAACTAGACCCAATATCAGTATGTACTCAGAGTATTGAATCAAGGTAACTAGACCCAGTATCATTATGTACTCAGAGTATTGAATCAAGGTAACTAGACCCAGTATCATTATGTACTCAGAGTATTGAATCAAGGTAACTAGACCCAGTATCATTATGTACTCAGAGTATTGAATCAAGGTAACTAGACCCAGTATCATTATGTACTCAGAGTATTGAATCAAGGTAACTAGACCCAGTGTCATTATGTACTCAGAGTATTGAATCAAGGTAACTAGACCCAGTATCATTATGTACTCAGAGTATTGAATCAAGGTAACTAGACCCAGTATCATTATGTACTCATAGTATTGAATCAGGGTAACTAGACCCAATATCATTATGTACTCAGAGTATTGAATCAAGGTAACTACACCCAGTATCATTATGTACTCAGAGTATTGAATCAAGGTAACTAGACCCAGTATCATTATGTACTCAGAGTATTGAATCAAGGTAACTAGACCCAGTATCATTATGTACTCAGAGTATTGAATCAAGGTAACTAGACCCAGTATCATTATGTACTCAGAGTATTGAATCAAGGTAACTAGACCGTATATCATTATGTACTCAGAGTATTGAATCAAGGTAACTAGACCCAGTATCATTATGTACTCAGAGTATTGAATCAAGGTAACTAGACCCAGTATCATTATGTACTCAGAGTATTGAATCAAGGTAACTAGACCCAGTATCATTATGTACTCAGAGTATTGAATCAAGGTAACTACACCCAGTATCATTATGTACTCAGAGTATTGAATCAAGGTAACTAGACCCAGTATCATTATGTACTCAGAGTATTGAATCAAGGTAACTAGACCCAGTATCATTATGTACTCAGAGTATTGAATCAAGGTAACTAGACCCAGTATCATTATGTACTCAGAGTATTGAATCAAGGTAACTAGACCCTATATAATTATGTACTCAGAGTATTGAATCAAGGTAACTAGACCCAGTATCATTATGTACTCAGAGTATTGAATCAAGGTAACTAGACCCAGTATCATTATGTACTCAGAGTATTGAATCAAGGTAACTAGACCCAGTATCATTATGTACTCAGAGTATTGAATCAAGGTAACTAGACCCAGTGTCATTATGTACTCAGAGTATTGAATCAAGGTAACTAGACCCAGTATCATTATGTACTCAGAGTATTGAATCAAGGTAACTAGACCCAGTATCATTATGTACTCAGAGTATTGAATCAAGGTAACTAGACCCAGTATCATTATGTACTCAGAGTATTGAATCAAGGTAACTAGACCGTATATCATTATGTACTCAGAGTATTGAATCAAGGTAACTAGACCCAGTATCATTATGTACTCAGAGTATTGAATCAAGGTAACTAGACCCAGTATCATTATGTACTCAGAGTATTGAATCAAGGTAACTAGACCCAGTATCATTATGTTCTCAGAGTATTGAATCAAGGTAACTAGACCCAGTATCATTATGTACTCAGAGTATTGAATCAAGGTAACTAGACCCAGTATCATTATGTACTCAGAGTATTGAATTAAGGTAACTAGACCCAGTATCATTATGTACTCAGAGTATTTAATCAAGGTAACTAGACCCAGTATCATTATGTACTCAGAGTATTGAATCAAGGTAACTAGACCCAGTATCATTATGTACTCAGAGTATTGAATCAAGGTAACTAGACCCAGTATCATTATGTACTCAGAGTATTGAATCAAGGTAACTACACCCAGTATCATTATGTACTCAGAGTATTGAATCAAGGTAACTAGACCCAGTATCATTATGTACTCAGAGTATTGAATCAAGGTAACTAGACCCAGTATCATTATGTACTCAGAGTATTGAATCAAGGTAACTAGACCCAGTATCATTATGTACTCAGAGTATTGAATCAAGGTAACTAGACCCTATATAATTATGTACTCAGAGTATTGAATCAAGGTAACTAGACCCAGTATCATTATGTACTCAGAGTATTGAATCAAGGTAACTAGACCCAGTATCATTATGTACTCAGAGTATTGAATCAAGGTAACTAGACCCAGTATCATTATGTACTCAGAGTATTGAATCAAGGTAACTAGACCCAGTGTCATTATGTACTCAGAGTATTGAATCAAGGTAACTAGACCCAGTATCATTATGTACTCAGAGTATTGAATCAAGGTAACTAGACCCAGTATCATTATGTACTCAGAGTATTGAATCAAGGTAACTAGACCCAGTATCATTATGTACTCAGAGTATTGAATCAAGGTAACTAGACCCTATATCATTATGTACTCAGAGTATTGAATCAAGGTAACTAGACCCAGTATCATTATGTACTCAGAGTATTGAATCAAGGTAACTAGACCCAGTATCATTATGTACTCAGAGTATTGAATCAAGGTAACTAGACCCAGTATCATTATGTACTCAGAGTATTGAATTAAGGTAACTAGACCCAGTATCATTATGTACTCAGAGTATTTAATCAAGGTAACTAGACCCAGTATCATTATGTACTCAGAGTATTGAATCAAGGTAACTAGACCCAATATCATTATGTACTCAGAATATTGAATCAAGGTAACTAGACCCAGTATCATTATGTACTCAGAGTATTGAATCAAGGTAACTAGACCCAGTATCATTATGTACTCAGAGTATTGAATTAAGGTAACTAGACCCAGTATCATTATGTACTCAGAGTATTTAATCAAGGTAACTAGACCCAGTATCATTATGTACTCAGAGTATTGAATCAAGGTAACTAGACCCAATATCATTATGTACTCAGAATATTGAATCAAGGTAACTAGACCCAGTATCATTATGTACTCAGAGTATTGAATCAAGGTAACTAGACCCAATATCATTATGTACTCAGAGTATTGAATCAAGGTAACTAGACCCAGTATCATTATGTACTCAGAGTATTGAATCAAGGTAACTAGACCGAGTATAGTTATGTACTCAGAGTATTGAATCAAGGTAACTAGACCCAGTATCATTATGTACTCAGAGTATTGAATCAAGGTAACTAGACCCAGTATCATTATGTACTCAGAGTATTGAATCAAGGTAACTAGACCCAGTATCATTATGTACTCAGAGTATTGAATCAAGGTAACTAGACCCAGTATCATTATGTACTCAGAGTATTGAATCAAGGTAACTAGACTCAGTATCATTATGTACTCAGAGTATTGAATCAAGGTAACTAGACCCAATATCATTATGTACTCAGAGTATTGAATCAAGGTAACTAGACCCAATATCATTATGTACTCAGAGTATTGAATCAAGGTAACTAGACCCAGTATCATTATGTACTCAGAGTATTGAATCAAGGTAACTAGACCCAATATCATTATGTACTCAGAGTATTGAATTAAGGTAACTAGACCCAGTATCATTATGTACTCAGAGTATTGAATCAAGGTAACTAGACCCAGTATCATTATGTACTCAGAGTATTGAATCAAGGTAACTAGACCCAGTATCATTATGTACTCAGAGTATTGAATCAAGGTAACTAGACCCATTATCATTATGTACTCAGAGTATTGAATCAAGGTAACTAGACCCAATATCATTATGTACTCAGAATATTGAATCAAGGTAACTAGACCCAGTATCATTATGTACTCAGAGTATTGAATCAAGGTAACTAGACCCAATATCATTATGTACTCAGAATATTGAATCAAGGTAACTAGACCCAGTATCATTATGTACTCAGAGTATTGAATCAAGGTAACTAGACCCAGTATCATTATGTACTCAGAGTATTGAATCAAGGTAACTAGACCCAATATCATTATGTACTCAGAATATTGAATCAAGGTAACTAGACCCAGTATCATTATGTACTCAGAGTATTGAATCAAGGTAACTAGACCCAATATCATTATGTACTCAGAGTATTGAATCAAGGTAACTAGACCCAGTATCATTATGTACTCAGAGTATTGAATCAAGGTAACTAGACCGAGTATAGTTATGTACTCAGAGTATTGAATCAAGGTAACTAGACCCAGTATCATTATGTACTCAGAGTATTGAATCAAGGTAACTAGACCCAGTATCATTATGTACTCAGAGTATTGAATCAAGGTAACTAGACCCAGTATCATTATGTACTCAGAGTATTGAATCAAGGTAACTAGACCCAGTATCATTATGTACTCAGAGTATTGAATCAAGGTAACTAGACTCAGTATCATTATGTACTCAGAGTATTGAATCAAGGTAACTAGACCCAATATCATTATGTACTCAGAGTATTGAATCAAGGTAACTAGACCCAATATCATTATGTACTCAGAGTATTGAATCAAGGTAACTAGACCCAGTATCATTATGTACTCAGAGTATTGAATCAAGGTAACTAGACCCAATATCATTATGTACTCAGAGTATTGAATCAAGGTAACTAGACCCAGTATCATTATGTACTCAGAGTATTGAATCAAGGTAACTAGACCCAGTATCATTATGTACTCAGAGTATTGAATCAAGGTAACTAGACCCAGTATCATTATGTACTCAGAGTATTGAATCAAGGTAACTAGACCCATTATCATTATGTACTCAGAGTATTGAATCAAGGTAACTAGACCCAGTATCATTATGTACTCAGAGTATTGAATCAAGGTAACTAGACCCAGTATCATTATGTACTCAGAGTATTGAATCAGGGTAACTAGACCCAGTATCATTATGTACTCAGAGTATTGAATCAAGGTAACTAGACCCAGTATCATTATGTACTCAGAGTATTGAATCAAGGTAACTAGACCCAGTATCATTATGTACTCAGAGTATTGAATCAAGGTAACTAGACCCAATATCATTATGTACTCAGAGTATTGAATCAAGGTAACTAGACCCAGTATCATTATGTACTCAGAGTATTGAATCAAGGTAACTAGACCCAGTATCATTATGTACTCAGAGTATTGAATCAAGGTAACTAGACCCAGTATCATTATGTACTCAGAGTATTGAATCAAGGTAACTAGACCGAGTATAGTTATGTACTCAGAGTATTGAATCAAGGTAACTAGACCCAGTATCATTATGTACTCAGAGTATTGAATCAAGGTAACTAGACCCAGTATCATTATGTACTCAGAGTATTGAATCAAGGTAACTAGACCCAGTATCATTATGTACTCAGAGTATTGAATCAAGGTAACTAGACCCAGTATCATTATGTACTCAGAGTATTGAATCAAGGTAACTAGACTCAGTATCATTATGTACTCAGAGTATTGAATCAAGGTAACTAGACCCAATATCATTATGTACTCAGAGTATTGAATCAAGGTAACTAGACCCAATATCATTATGTACTCAGAGTATTGAATCAAGGTAACTAGACCCAGTATCATTATGTACTCAGAGTATTGAATCAAGGTAACTAGACCCAATATCATTATGTACTCAGAGTATTGAATCAAGGTAACTAGACCCAGTATCATTATGTACTCAGAGTATTGAATCAAGGTAACTAGACCCAGTATCATTATGTACTCAGAGTATTGAATCAAGGTAACTAGACCCAGTATCATTATGTACTCAGAGTATTGAATCAAGGTAACTAGACCCATTATCATTATGTACTCAGAGTATTGAATCAAGGTAACTAGACCCAGTATCATTATGTACTCAGAGTATTGAATCAAGGTAACTAGACCCAGTATCATTATGTACTCAGAGTATTGAATCAGGGTAACTAGACCCAGTATCATTATGTACTCAGAGTATTGAATCAAGGTAACTAGACCCAGTATCATTATGTACTCAGAGTATTGAATCAAGGTAACTAGACCCAGTATCATTATGTACTCAGAGTATTGAATCAAGGTAACTAGACCCAATATCATTATGTACTCAGAGTATTGCATCAAGGTAACTAGACCCAGTATCATTATGTACTCAGAGTATTGAATCAAGGTAACTAGACCCAGTATCATTATGTACTCAGAGTATTGAATCAGGGTAACTAGACCCAGTATCATTATGTACTCAGAGTATTGAATCAAGGTAACTAGACCCAATATCATTATGTACTCAGAGTTTTGAATCAAGGTAACTAGACCCAGTATCATTATGTACTCAGAGTACTGAATCAAGGTAACTAGACCCAGTATCATTATGTACTCAGAGTATTGAATCAAGGTAACTAGACCCAGTATCAATATGTACTCAGAGTATTGAATCAAGGTAACTAGACCCATTATCATTATGTACTCAGAGTATTGAATCAAGGTAACTAGACCCAGTATCATTATGTACTCAGAGTATTGAATCAAGGTAACTAGACCCAGTATCATTATGTACTCAGAGTATTGAATCAAGGTAACTAGACCCAGTATCATTATGTACTCAGAGTATTGAATCAAGGTAACTAGACCCAGTATCATTATGTACTCAGAGTATTGAATCAAGGTAACTAGACCCAATATCATTATGTACTCAGAGTATTGAATCAAGGTAACTAGACCCAGTATCATTATGTACTCAGAGTATTGAATCGAGGTAACTAGACCCAGTATCATTATGTACTCAGAGTATTGAATCAGGGTAACTAGACCCAATATCATTATGTACTCAGAGTATTGAATCAAGGTAACTAGCACCCAGTATCATTATGTACTCAGAGTATTGAATCAAGGTAACTAGACCCATTATCATTATGTACTCAGAGTATTGAATCAAGGTAACTAGACCCAGTATCATTATGTACTCAGAGTATTGAATCAAGGTAACTAGACCCAGTATCATTATGTACTCAGAGTATTGAATCAAGGTAACTAGACCCAGTATCATTATGTACTCAGAGTATTGAATCAAGGTAACTAGACCCAGTATCATTATGTACTCAGAGTATTGAATCAAGGTAACTAGACCCAGTATCATTATGTACTCAGAGTATTGAATCAAGGTAACTAGACCCAGTATCATTATGTACTCAGAGTATTGAATCAAGGTAACTAGACTCAGTATCATTATGTACTCAGAGTATTGAATCAAGGTAACTAGACCCAATATAATTATGTACTCAGAGTATTGAATCAAGGTAACTAGACCCAATATCATTATGTACTCAGAGTATTGAATCAAGGTAACTAGACCCAGTATCATTATGTACTCAGAGTATTGAATCAAGGTAACTAGACCCAATATCATTATGTACTCAGAGTATTGAATCAAGGTAACTAGACCCAGTATCATTATGTACTCAGAGTATTGAATCAAGGTAACTAGACCCAGTATCATTATGTACTCAGAGTATTGAATCAAGGTAACTAGACCCAGTATCATTATGTACTCAGAGTATTGAATCAAGGTAACTAGACCCATTATCATTATGTACTCAGAGTATTGAATCAAGGTAACTAGACCCAGTATCATTATGTACTCAGAGTATTGAATCAAGGTAACTAGACCCAGTATCATTATGTACTCAGAGTATTGAATCAGGGTAACTAGACCCAGTATCATTATGTACTCAGAGTATTGAATCAAGGTAACTAGACCCAGTATCATTATGTACTCAGAGTATTGAATCAAGGTAACTAGACCCAGTATCATTATGTACTCAGAGTATTGAATCAAGGTAACTAGACCCAATATCATTATGTACTCAGAGTATTGAATCAAGGTAACTAGACCCAGTATCATTATGTACTCAGAGTATTGAATCAAGGTAACTAGACCCAGTATCATTATGTACTCAGAGTATTGAATCAGGGTAACTAGACCCAGTATCATTATGTACTCAGAGTATTGAATCAAGGTAACTAGACCCAGATATCATTATGTACTCAGAGTTTTGAATCAAGGTAACTAGACCCACAGTATCATTATGTACTCAGAGTACTGAATCAAGGTAACTAGACCCAGTATCATTATGTACTCAGAGTATTGAATCAAGGTAACTAGACCCAGTATCATTATGTACTCAGAGTATTGAATCAAGGTAACTAGACCCAGTATCATTATGTACTCAGAGTATTGAATCAAGGTAACTAGACCCAGTATCATTATGTACTCAGAGTATTGAATCAAGGTAACTAGACCCAATATCATTATGTACTCAGAGTATTGAATCAAGGTAACTTGACCCAGTATCATTATGTACTCAG
>NW_028165298.1:0-2500 GCF_964263955.1 Coregonus lavaretus
GGGAGGAGAGCAGAGGGAGAGAGGAGGAGAGGAGAGCAGAGGGAGAGAGGAGGAGGAGGAGAGGAGAGCAGAGGGAGAGAGGAGGAGAGGAGAGCAGAGGGAGAGAGGAGGAGAGGAGAGCAGAGGGAGAGAGGAGGAGAGCAGAGGGAGAGAGGAGGAGAGCAGAGGGAGAGAGGAGGAGAGCAGAGGGAGAGAGGAGGAGAGCAGAGGGAGAAAGGAGGAGGAGGAGAGCAGAGGGAGAAAGGAGGAGAGCAGAGGGAGAAAGGAGGAGAGCAGAGGGAGAGAGGAGGAGAGCAGAGGGAGAGAGGAGGAGAGCAGAGGAGAAAGGAGGAGGAGGAGAGCAGAGGGAGAGAGGAGGAGGAGGAGAGCAGAGGAGGAGGAGAGCAGAGGGAGAGAGGAGGAGAGCAGAGGGAGAGAGGAGGAGGAGGAGAGCAGAGGGAGAGAGGAGTAGGAGAGCAGAGCAGAGGGAGAGAGAGAGGAGGAGGAGGAGAGCAGAGGGAGAGAGGAGGAGGAGAGGAGAGCAGAGGGAGAGAGGAGGAGGAGAGGAGAGCAGAGGGAGAGAGGAGGAGGAGGAGAGCAGAGGGAGAGAGGAGAGAAGAGGAGAGGGAGAGAGAAGGAGGAGGAGAGCAGAGGGAGAGAGGAGGAGGAGGAGGAGAGCGGAGAGAGGAGGAGGAGAGCAGAGGGAGAGAGGAGGGAAGAGGAGAGGGAGAGAGGAGAGAGGAGATGGAGAGAGGAGAGCAGAGAGGAGAGGGAGAGGGAGAGAGGAGAGAAGAGAGAAGAGATGGAGAGAGGAGAGGGAGAGCAGCGGGAGAGAGGAGAGGAGAGAGCAGAGAGGAGAGGGAGAGAGGAGGAGAGCAGAGGGGGAGAGGAGAGCAGAGGTGGAGAGGAGAGCAGAGGTGGAGAGCAGAGGGAGAGAGGAGGAGGAGGAGATGAGAGCAGAGGGAGAGAGGAGAGGAGAGGGAGAGAGGAGGAGAGGAGAGGGAGAGAGGAGGGGAGATGAGATGAGAGGGAGAGAGGAGAGCAGAGAGAGAGAGGAGAGCAGAGGGAGAGAGGCGAGGAAGAGAGGAGGAGAGGAGAGCAGATGGAGAGAGTAAGAGGGGTAGAGAAGGAGGAGAGGGGTAGAGGAGAGGAGAGAGAACGGGACATGATAGGCAGATAGGATGAGAAAAGAGAAAATAGGATGACAGGAGAGGAGGAGGAGAGGAGAGTATCCTTTATTAAGCGTTACATAAACATGTGTCCATTAGAAACACAAACATCAAAAGCGTCATGCTGCATAGCACTGCTTCTTCACATCAGGGTGTCTGTCTGTGTGGCTGCCTGTGAAATGTTAATAGTACTTCATTAACGGAGGACGCTGTCTGCAATATGAGGCTCCTCACAATGCTAGAGGACACACATGCTCACCCCCCCCCCCCCCCTCCACACACACGGCACATACCAGGAAAGGTCTGATAGGGTCCCAGTGTATCCAGTCGTAGGTGTTGGAGTCCGGATGTCTGTGACAGTACTTGGCCCACGGAGAGATACGGAATAACTCCTCCCCTTCTGATGTCAGTACCACTAGCTGATTGGACAAGACACGTGAAGAGGTGAGCAGAGACAAAGAGGAAGAGGATATTTATATTTAGACACTAAAATATTAACATGCACCTTTACCCCCTAGAAGTGAAAGTCTGGATGTATGGCAACACTAAAATATTAACATGAACCTTTACCCCCTAGAAGTGAAAGCTTGGATGGATGGCAACACTAAAATATTAACATGCACCTTTACCCCCTAGAAGTGAAAGTCTGGATGGATGGCAACACTAAAATATTAACATGCACCTTTACCCCCTAGAAGTGAAAGCTTGGATGGATGGCAACACTAAAATATTAACATGCACCTTTACCCCCTAGAAGTGAAAGTTTGGATGGATGGCAACACTAAAATATTAACATGCACCTTTACCCCCTAGAAGTGAAAGTCTGGATGGGTGGCAATAGCTCAAACAATCCTTCGGAGCCCAGAAGTTTCCCCTCGTCACAACAGTCATTAGTCCATCCATCTACCCAGCATATCCATATCCACCTCATTACTCCATCCATCTACCCAGCATATCCACATCCACCTCATTACTCCATCCATCTACCCAGCATATCCACATCCACCTCATTACTCCATCCATCTACCCAGCATATCCACATCCATCTCTTAGTCCCTCCCCCTTCCAGCTCATTCAGTCACTTGATGAGTCTTCAGCAGTTCAGTCCTGGATACCCAGTTCAGAGACAACAGCCGAGACGGTCTTAAAGGAAAACTCCACCCAAAAAAATAGCTTTTGTTGTTTGTTTCATTAGTCCATTGTTGACATTGTCCCAAAAATGTTTTGCTTGTCAGCAATCAAGTTTTCAAGATATGTAACTTTAATAATAAAGAAATCAAAAAGTTTAAACTGAACAGTTCAGTTTTAGAACATCTCATATTGGCTGCTGGAGTTAACCAATCAGAAGGGTG
>NW_028165298.1:7500-10000 GCF_964263955.1 Coregonus lavaretus
TTGTCCCATCGCTGCAACTCCCGTACGGACACGGGAGAGGCGAAGGTCGAGAGTCGTGCATCCTCCGAAACACAACCCAACTGAGCCGCACTGCTTCTTGACACAGTGCCCGCTTGACCCGGAAGCCAGCTGCACCAATGTGCCGGAGGAAACACCTGGCGACCGAGTCAGCGTGCACTGCGCGATGGGACAAGAACATCCCTGCTGGCCAAACCCTCCCCTACCCTGGACGGCGCTGGGCCAATTGTGCGCAGAGCCTGGAGTCGAACCAGGATCTCTAGTGGCACAGCTAGCACTGCGATGCAGTGCCTTAGACCACTGCATCACTCGGGAGGCCCCCATTTCCCCATTTTCCCTTCTTGGAAAAAACAGTGATGATTAATGTTTTTCTTCTCCCATAGGCACTTTCTGAAATAAATAGACACCTTTTTCAAAACAAAAAAAGGACAGAAATAGGATTACAGATCATACAGTCTCTGTCAAAGTGAGAATGCAATGACTCGATGGGATATCTATTCGATCTGTTTGGGGCTGTGACCTATCAAACTGAAACCTAACCTAGCCAGGTCACCTAACCACTGTTGTCTTGAAGAGCTAGCCAGCTAACATATCTTCAGCCATATTCAAAATGTAATTCAAGCCAGATAAGCCTGCATTATTACAATATTATCTGTTTCTGTTAGTTTGACATTGTAGGTGCTCCAGGCTTAGCTGGAGTGTTGCAGGTAAAAGTCTTGTTGAGAAAACGACATTACCACAGTGCACAATTCAAAGACCTGAGCCAGCTAGTTGGCATCAATAACAGATCAGATTTGAATAACTGAACATTTACGGTCAGGACGGACTGATTTACGGTCAGGACGGACTGATTTACGGTCAGGGCGGACTGATTTACGGTCAGGACGGACTGATTTACGGTCAGGACGGACTGATTTACGGTCAGGACGGACTGATTTACGGTCAGGACGGACTGATTTACAGTCAGGACGGACTGCAGAGCCAAAAGTGAGAGAGTGACTGAAGCTGCTGAGCTACAAAAAAACCATACACAGAATACGTTTTATTGTTATAGTGTTCTTAACTATGAGTTTGTTAAATGTTAGTAGCTTTTACCCTTTGAAAATAGACACATGAAAAGATTCAGGGGATGAGCACGCGCAACTTCAACATGTACCCATTGTTCCTCTTTAGTGTATTTAACAATATGTCTCAAGTAAAAGCCTTGGGTGGCGAGTTGATACAAAAGGATTGCTGTAGATCAGGCCTTATTCCTATTCTTTTTCCTATTGACATTATTCTTTATTTTTTTCCATGTTAATTTGATATCCTGAGATTTTAGAGTATTCTGAAAATATATTTAACAACCGGGGCATTGAGTTTTCAATATTGGTCAGGTATAAATCAGGAGATCTGCTAATAAGTTTAGTTTATATTCATGTTTACCAATACTGAATACCTGTTACGTTTGGGTCCTGTCTAATTATTTCTGCAAGCGGTTCAATTGCCAGTGCAAACAGGAGGGAGGAGATGGGACATCCCTGTCTTGTGCCCCTTTCTAAAGGACATTTATGCAACATTTTTAATAGATGTATTATTTTAGCTGGAAAGTTGTAAGCTTCCAAAGTTTTGAATAGAAAAGGCCATTCAAGACGGTCGAAAACATTTGCAAATCAACAGCCATTATTGACAAATCTTGTTTTTTTAGCATACTGTATTAAACTAAAACATGTTCTTGTATTTGTTTGTAAGTGTCTATTTTTTATCAACCCTGTTTGATTGATATGTATCAAGTCTGGAAAGACTTCTGCCAATCTATTGCTTAAACGTATGGGTCTATAATCAGCAGGGGACTCTCCAGATTTTCCTGGTTTTAATATAACTGAAATATCTGTTTGATACATGGAACTAGGAAGTGTTGTCATTTGTGTAAATAGGAGTGCTACTTTGTCTCAAAATGTTAAATACACTGAACAAAAATATAAAAAACGCAACATGCAATGTGTTCATCCCATGTTTCATGAGCTGAAAAAAAAGATCCCAGATATGATCCATATGCACACAAAAAAAGCTTATTTCTCTAAGATGTTGAGCACAAATTTGTTTACACAGCCACGGCTTGCTTACTCACCAGATATGTCACCCATTGAGCATGTTTGGGATGCTCTGGATCGACGTGTAATACAGTGTTTTCGTTCCTGCCAATACACAGCCATTGAAGAGGAGCGGGACAACATTCCACAGGCCACAATCAACAGCCTGATCAACTCCATGCGAAGGAGATGTGTCGCACTGCATGAGATAAATGGTGGTCACACCAGATACTGACTGGTACTGATCCATGCTCCTACCATTTTTAAAAGGTATCTGTGACCAACAGATGCATATCTGTATTCCCAGTCATGTGAAATCCATAGATTAGGGCCTAATGAATTCATTTAAAATCGACTGATTTCCTTATAATTTATGAGCTGTAACTCAGTTAAATCTTTGAAATTGTGCA
>NW_028165298.1:20000-130000 GCF_964263955.1 Coregonus lavaretus
GAGAGCGAGGCAGAGAGAGCGAGCGAGGCCGAGAGAGAGAGAGACCGAGCGAGGCAGAGAGAGAGACCGAGGCAGCGAGAGAGAGCGAGGCAGAGAGAGAGAGAGCGAGGCAGCGAGAGAGAGAGAGAGCGAGGCAGCGAGAGAGAGAGGCAGCGAGAGAGAGAGAGGCAGAGTGCAGAGAGAGAGAGTGCAGAGAGAGAGAGAGAGTGCAGAGAGAGAGAGAGAGTGCAGAGAGAGAGAGAGCGAGGCAGCGAGCGAGGCAGAGAGCGAGGCAGAGTGCAGAGAGAGAGAGAGAGAGCGAGGCAGAGAGAGAAAGCGAGGCAGAGAGAGAGAGAGAGAGAGAGAGAGAGAGAGAGAGAGGCAGAGAGAGAGGCAGCGAGAGAGCGAGGCAGAGAGCGAGGCAGAGTGCAGAGAGAGAGAGAGAGAGCGAGGCAGAGAGAGAGCGAGGCAGAGAGAGAGTGAGGCAGAGAGAGAGCGAGGCAGAGAGAGAGAGCGAGGCAGAGAGAGAGAGCGAGGCAGAGAGAGTGAGCGAGGCAGAGAGAGAGAGCGAGGGAGAGAGAGAGAGAGCGAGCGAGGCCGAGAGAGAGAGAGACCGAGCGAGGCAGAGAGAGAGACCGAGGCAGCGAGAGAGAGCGAGGCAGAGAGAGAGAGAGAGAGAGAGAGAGAGGCAGCGAGAGAGAGGTAGAGAGAGAGGCAGAGAGAGAGGCAGCGAGAGAGAGGTAGAGAGAGAGGCAGAGAGAGAGGCAGCGAGAGAGAGAGGCAGCGAGAGAGAGAGAGGCAGCGAGAGAGAGAGAGGCAGCGAGAGAGAGAGAGAGGCAGAGTGCAGAGAGAGGCAGCGAGAGAGAGAGGCAGCGAGAGAGAGAGAGGCAGCGAGAGAGAGGTAGAGAGAGAGGCAGAGAGAGAGGCAGCAAGAGAGAGAGGCAGCGAGAGAGAGAGAGGCAGCGAGAGAGAGGCAGAGAGAGAGGCAGAGTGCAGAGAGAGAGAGAGGCAGAGTGCAGAGAGAGAGAGGTAGAGTGCAGAGAGAGAGGCAGAGTGCAGAGAGAGAGGCAGAGTGCAGAGAGAGAGGCAGAGTGCAGAGAGAGAGAGGGGCAGCGAGAGAGAGAGAGAGGGGCAGCGAGAGAGAGGGGCAGCGAGAGAGAGGGGCAGCGAGGCAGAGTGCAGAGAGAGAGAGAGGCAGAGAGAGAGAGGCAGAGAGAGAGAGAGAGAGGCAGAGAGAGAGGCAGTGAGAGGCAGACAGAGAGCGAGGCAGTGAGAGGCAGACAGAGAGCGAGGCAGAGAGAGAGAGCGAGGCAGAGAGAGAGAGCGAGGCAGAGAGAGAGAGCGAGGCAGAGAGAGAGAGCGAGGCAGAGAGAGAGAGCGAGGCAGAGAGAGAGAGCGAGGCAGAGAGAGAGAGAAGCAGTGAGAGGCAGACAGAGAGAGAGGCAGAGTGAGAGAGAGAGAGGCAGAATGCAGAGAGCGAGAGGCAGCGAGAGGGAGAGATAGAGAGAGAGAGGCAGAGTGCAGAGAGAGAGGCAGCGAGAGAGAGAGAGGCAGCGAGAGAGAGAGAGGCAGCGAGAGAGAGGTAGAGAGAGGCAGCAAGAGAGAGGCAGCGAGAGAGAGAGAGGCAGAGTGCAGAGAGAGAGAGGCAGAGAGAGAGGCAGCAAGAGAGAGAGGCAGAGAGAGAGGCAGAGTGCAGAGAAAGAGAGGGGCAGCGAGAGAGAGGGGCAGCGAGAGAGAGGGGCAGCGAGAGAGCGGGGCAGCGAGAGAGAGAGAGAGCGAGGCAGCGAGCGAGGCAGAGTGCAGAGAGAGAGAGAGGCAGCGAGAGAGAGGGGCAGCGAGAGAGAGGGGCAGCGAGAGAGAGGGGCAGCGAGAGAGCGAGGCAGCGAGAGAGAGAGAGAGCGAGGCAGCGAGCGAGGCAGAGTGCAGAGAGAGAGAGAGGCAGAGAGAGAGAGAGAGGCAGAGAGAGAGAGAGGCAGAGAGAGAGAGAGAGAGGCAGAGAGAGAGAGAGGCAGAGAGAGAGAGAGGCAGAGAGAGAGAGAGAGAGAGAGCGAGGCAGTGAGAGGCAGACAGAGAGCGAGGCAGTGAGAGGCAGACAGAGAGCGAGGCAGAGAGAGGCAGACAGAGAGCGAGGCAGAGAGAGGCAGACAGAGAGCGAGGCAGAGAGAGGCAGACAGAGAGCGAGGCAAAGAGAGAGAGCGAGGCAGAGAGAGAGGCAGAGAGAGAGAGAGGCAGTGAGAGGCAGACAGAGAGAGAGGCAGAGTGAGAGAGGCAGAATGCAGAGAGCGAGAGGCAGCGAGAGGGAGAGATAGAGAGAGAGAGGCAGAGTGCAGAGAGAGAGGCAGCGAGAGAGAGAGGCAGCGAGAGAGAGAGAGGCAGCAAGAGAGAGAGAGGCAGCGAGAGAGAGAGTTCAGAGAGAGAGAGAGAGAGAGGCAGCGAGAGAGAGAGAGAGAGAGAGCGAGGCAGCAAGAGAGAGAGAGAGCGAGGCAGCAAGAGAGAGAGAGCGAGGCAGCGAGAGAGAGAGAGCGAGGCAGCGAGAGAGAGAGAGCGAGGCAGCGAGAGAGAGCGAGGCAGAGAGAGCGAGCGAGGCCGAGAGAGAGAGAGACCGAGCGAGGCAGAGAGAGAGACCGAGGCAGCGAGAGAGAGCGAGGCAGAGAGAGAGAGAGCGAGGCAGCGAGAGAGAGAGAGAGAGAGCGAGGCAGCGAGAGAGAGAGAGCGAGGCAGCGAGAGAGAGAGAGCGAGGCAGCGAGAGAGAGAGAGCGAGGCAGCGAGAGAGAGAGAGAGGCAGAGTGCAGAGAGAGAGAGTGCAGAGAGAGAGAGAGAGAGTGCAGAGAGAGAGAGAGAGAGTGCAGAGAGAGAGAGAGCGAGGCAGCGAGCGAGGCAGAGAGCGAGGCAGAGTGCAGAGAGAGAGCGCGAGGCAGAGAGAGAAAGCGAGGCAGAGAGAGAGAGAGAGAGAGAGAGAGAGGCAGAGAGAGAGGCAGCGAGAGAGCGAGGCAGAGAGCGAGGCAGAGTGCAGAGAGAGAGAGAGAGAGAGCGAGGCAGAGAGAGAGCGAGGCAGAGAGAGAGCGAGGCAGAGAGAGAGAGCGAGGCAGAGAGAGTGAGCGAGGCAGAGAGAGAGAGCGAGGGAGAGAGAGAGAGAGCGAGCGAGGCCGAGAGAGAGAGAGACCGAGCGAGGCAGAGAGAGAGACCGAGGCAGCGAGAGAGAGCGAGGCAGAGAGAGAGAGAGCGAGGCAGAGAGAGAGAGAGCGAGGCAGAGAGAGAGAGCGAGGCAGAGAGAGAGAGAGCGAGGCAGAGAGAGAGAGAGCGAGGCAGAGAGAGCGAGGCAGAGAGAGAGAGAGGCAGAGAGAGAGAGAGGCAGAGAGAGAGAGAGAGAGGCAGAGAGAGAGAGAGAGAGAGAGAGAGAGAGAGAGGCAGAGTGCAGTTATTGGTGTTATGTTACATTGTGTTATGAGATGAATACCCAAGGCACCAAATCATGCCACCTTAGTAGACCGTATAACACACACTAGCTTGCACTGTCTAACAAATACACTCCCCAGACTCCATTTCCAGACAGAGAGGTGTTAAAGTGGCCTAAGGCGATGCCAGTGCAGCTTAACAAGGCCTGGGGATCTCACCTGAAAACACACACTTGTCTGTTAAACTGCTCTGTCTCTGGCATCACAAGCCCCCCCAAGGGCTAGGAGTGTTGTTTAGAACACAATCATCTCCTCCAACATCTCACTCTCTCTCATAAAAATCCTTCTTTACCCTGTCTCCTCCCCTTCATCTACACTGATTGAAGTGGATTTAACAAGTGACATCAATAAGGAATCATAGCTTTCACCTGGATTCACCTGGTCAGTCTATGGTATGTCACGGAAAGAAAAAGCCATATCTCAGACTGGCCAATCGAAATATTAAGATGGGCAGTCTGAGATACAGCTTTTTCTTTGCAACTCTGCCTAGAAGGTCAGCATCCCGGTGTCGCCTTTTCACTGTTGACGTTGAGACTGGTGTTTTGCGGGTACTATTTAATGAAGCTGCCAGTTGAGGACCTGTGAGGCGCCTGTTTCTCAAACTAGATACCCTAATGTATTTGTCCTCTTGCTCAGTTGTGCACCGGGGCCTCCCACTCCTCTTTCTATTCTGGTTAGAGCCAGTTTACGCTGTTCTGTGAAGGGAGTAGTACACAGCGTTGTACGAGATCTTCAGTTTCTTGGCAATTTCTCGCATGGAATAGCCTTCATTTCTCAGAACAAAGTTATTTGTTTCTGGCCATTTTGAGCCTGTAATCGACCCCACAATTGCTGATGCTCCAGATACTCAACTAGTCTCAAGAAGGACAGTTCTACAGCTGTGCTAACATAATTGCAAAAGGGTTTTCTAATGATCAATTAGCCTTTTAAAATGATAAACTTGGATTAGCAAACACAACATGCCATTGGGACACAGGACTGATGGTTGCTGATAATGGGCCTCTGTACGCCTATGTAGATATTCCATTAAAAATCAGCCGTTTCCAGCTACAATAGCCATTTACAACGTCTACACTGTATTTCTAATAAATTTGATGTTCTTTTTTTTTTTTATGGACAAAAAAAATTCATTTTCTTTTGAAAACAAGGACTTTTCTAAGTGACCCCAAACTTTTGAACGATAGTGTATGTATGTGTGCATGTATGTATGTATGTGTGCATGTATGTATGTATGTATGTATGTATGTATGTATGTATGTATGTATGTATGTATGTATGTATGTATGTATGTATGTATGTATGTATGTATGTATGTATGTATGTATGTATGTATGTATGTATGTATGTATGTATGTATGTATGTATGTATGCATGCATGTATGCATGTATGTGTGCTAGCGATAAGGAAAGCGTGTGTGTGTCGTGTATGTGCTCTCGTGCGCCGGTGTGTGTGTACTTACTGAAGTCCCCAGTGAGGAACAGGGCCTTGGCTCCCGGAGCCCACTCTCTGAACATTAAGCTGTTGTTAGCTTGTCTCTGGACACCATAGGACGTGTAACTCCTGGTGAAGTCATCGAAACTCCCCTCAGCCTCCTCCAGCTTAGACAACCTCTCAGTGAACAACTGGTACCTACAGAGAGACGGTGTACGTTAGTACACACACACATACGTTAGTACACACTGGTATCTCCGCTATGTCTCGAATTAACGAAACGGACCAGTGAGAAAACAAGCTTTTCTTTTCATACAGATGACACGTCGTTTTTTTTTTCCCCCTGTGAAAATGGACCATTCTAAATCTAAACTAAATTTGACATATTACTAAAAGACAAGATTAAATTGAGAATAGTCTGATGGGTGAAAATATGACTTGATGAGAGAACAGCTGTGCAGCCGGAGGTCAGCAACAGAGGGCACGCTTTTTGGATGCTACTTTCTCAAAATCATCAATCGCCTGTAGTCGCATCATGCAGCCCATAAAAATATAAATAAATATATAAACTCAGCAAAAAAAGTTACCGTAGTCTCACTGTCAACTGCCTTTATTTTCAGCAAACTTAACATGTGTAAATATTTGTATGAACATAAGATTTAACAACTGAGACATAAACTGAACAAGTTCCACAGACATGTGACTAACAGAAATTGAATAATGTGTCCCTGAACAAAGTGGGGATCAAAATCAAAAGTAACAGTCAGTATCTGGTGTGGCCACCAGCTGCATTAAGTACTGCAGTGCATCTCCTCCTCATGGACTGCACCAGATTTGCCAGTTCTTGCTGTGAGATGTTACCCCACTCTTCCACCAAGGCACCTGCAAGTTCCCGGACATTTCTCGGGGGGAATGGCCCTAGCCCTCACCCTCCAATCCAACAGGTCCCAGACGTGCTCAATGGGATCGAGATCCGGGCTCTTCGCTGGCCATGGCAGAAGACTGACATTCCTGTCTTGCAGGAAATCACGCACAGAACGAGCAGTATGGCTGGTGGCATTGTCATGCTGGAGGGTCATGTCAGGATGAGCCTGCAGGAAGGGTACCACATGAGGGAGGAGGATGTCTTCCCTGTAACGCACAGCGTTGAGATTGCCTGCAATGACGACAAGCTCAGTCCGATGATGCTGTGACACACCACCCCAGACCATGACGGACCCTCCACCTCCAAATCGATCCCGCTCCAGAGTACAGGCCTCAGTGTAACACTCATTCCTTCGACGATAAACGCAAATCCGACCATCACCCCTGGTGAGACAAAACCGCGACTCGTCAGTGAAGAGCACTTTTTGCCAGTCCTGTCTGGTCCAGCGACGGTGGGTTTGTGCCCATAGGCGACGTTGTTGCCGGTGATGTCTGGTGAGGACCTGCCTTAAAACAGGCCTACAAGCCCTCAGTCCAGCCTCTATCAGCCTATTGTGGACAGTCTGAGCACTGATGGAGGGATTGTGCGTTCCTGGTGTAACTCGGGCAGTTGTTGTTGCCATCCTGTACCTGTCCCGCATGTGTGATGTTCGGATGTACCGATCCTGTGCAGGTGTTGTTGCACGTGGTCTGCCACTGCGAGGACGATCAGCTGTCCGTCCTGTCTCCCTGTAGCGCTGTCTTAGACGTCTCACAGTACGGACTTCTGCAGTCCTCATGCCTCCTTGCAGCACGCCTAAGGCACGTTCACGCAGATGAGCAGGGACCCTGGGCATCTTTCTTTTGGTGTTTTTCAGAGTCAGTAGAAAGGCCTCTTTTGTGTCCTAAGTTTTCATAACTGTGACCTTAATTGCCTACCGTCTGTAAGCTGTTAGTGTCTTAACGACCGTTCCACAGGTGCATGTTCATTCATTGTTTATGGTTCATTGAACAAGCATGGGAAACAGTGTTTAAACCCTTTACAATGAAGATCTGTGAAGTTATTTGGATTTTTATGAATTATCTTTGAAAGAAAGGGTCCTGAAAAAGGGACGTTTGTTTTTTTGCTGAGTTTATTGTTTTGATTTCTAAGACATTGTAAGGTTTGTATCATTTTACAACTAAGGTTGCCAAATAACTCAAATAACAAATAATTAAAATGTAGCATATAGGACCTGTTTCAAATGTTCACTTTCACACTCAACATAGCCATATCAATAATGGGAAAAATATCATATATATATATATATATATATATATATATATATATACACACATACACACAGCTAAGTTCAATTATATTCTTCTTACTATAAAATCATATAACATAATGTCACGGGACTTCTAAGCATATCTTGTCAGCTAAATGAACAAGCCTACAGCCTATGGCATGGAGCATAGCCAGGTAACACAGTAGAATAACTCATTCTGTTGTTCTGAAATACATTTTCTTCAAATCATGTTTCTTTAGACTTTACTAAAATAAAAAATATTACATTGATTTATTATACATCAGTGGCTTGTATATGTGGAGGCCTGGAGATGCTAAATGTGTTTATGTTAAGTCCGGCAATCTTTTGCATGACAATAAATGGCTGACAATTTCATGACCGCCGCAGCCCAGAGAACTTGAGATTGACAATATACACAAACCAGGTTTAGAAACTTTTTCACAGGGACATAGTGCAAAAAGTATTCATACCCCTTGACTTATTCCACATTTTGTTGTGTTACAGCCTGAATTCAAAATGGATTAAATTGTTTGTTTTTCTACACACAATACCCCATAATGACAAAAGTGAAAAACATATTTTTGAAAATGAAATGGATAAATATCTAATTTAAACACCCGAGTCAATACTTTGTAGAAGCACCTTTTGCAGCGATTACAGCTATGAGTCTTTCTGGGTAAGTCTCTAAGAGCGTTCCACACCTGGATTGTGCAACATTTTGCCCATTATTATTTTCAGAATTCTTCAAACTCTGTCAAATTGGTTGTTGATCAGTGCTAGACAACCATTTTGAGGTCTTGCCATAGATTTTTAAGTAGATTCAAGTCAAAACTGTAACTCGGCCACTCAGGAACATTCAATGTCTTCTTGGTAAGCAACTCCAGTCTAGATTTCGCCAGTATTTTGTTTAGGTTATTGTCCAACTGAAAAGTGAATTCATCTGGTGGAAAGCATCTTTTCATCTAAGATTTTGCCTGTGCTTTTTTTATTCTGAAAAACTCCCCAGCCTTTAACAATTACAAGCATACCCATAACATGATGCAGCCATGATGCTTGAGAATATGGAGAGTGGTACTTAGTGGCACATAAAACTTGGTATAAAAGTTCATTTCTTTGCCACATTTTTTCCAGTATTACTTTAGTGCCTTGTTGCAAACAAGATACATGTTTTGGAATATTTGTATTCTGTACAGGCTTCCTTCTTTTCACTTTGTCAAATAGGTTGTTATTGTGGAGTAACTACAATGTTGTTGATCCATCCCCAGTCTTCTCCGATCACAGCCATTAAACTCTTTTTTAAAGTCACTATTGGCCTCATGGTGAAATCCCTGAGCGGTTTCCTTCCTCTCTGGCAACTGAGTTAGGAAGGATGCCTGTATTTTTGTAGTCACTGGGTGTATTGATACACCATCCAAAGTGTAATTAATAACTTCACCATGCTCAAAGGGATATTCAATGTCTGCTTTTACTTTTTTTTTTTAAAGGTATTGGAAAACTTTCCTGGTCTTCGTAGTTAAATCTGTGTTTGAAATTCACTGCTCGACAGAGGGACCTTACAGATAATTGTATGTGTGGGGTAGAGAGATGAGGTTGTCATTCAAAAATCATGTTCAGAGATTAAGTGTTTAATAGTCACAGGGTTGCAGGTGTGTGATTGCAGGGTACAGTGAAAATCTTAACACTATTATTCAATAAATCAAATGTATTTATAAAGCCCTTTTTACATCAGCAGATGTCACAAAGTGCTATACAGAAACCCAGCCTAAAACCCCAAACAGCAAGCAATGCAGATGTAGAAGCACGGTGGCTAGGAAAAACTCCCTAGAAAAGGCAGGAACCTAGAGAAGAAACCTAGAGAGGAACCAGGCTACAGTCTAGAGAGGTACCAGTCCTCTTCTGGCTGTGCCGGGTGGAGATTATAACAGTACATGGCCATTAAGGCCAGATTTTTCTCCAAGATGTTCAAACGTTCATAGATGACCAGCAGGGTCAAATGATAATCACAGTGGTTGTAGAGGTTGCAACAGATCAGTACATCAGGAGTAAATGTCACTTGGCTTTTCATAGCCGGGCATTTAGAGGTTGAAATAGCAGGTGCGGTAGAGAGAGAGAGTTGAAAACAGCAGGTCTGGGACAAGGTAGCACGTCCGGTGAACAGGTCAGGGTTCCATAGCCGCATTTTCCGCTCTAATTTTCTGGAAGCTTGCTTCAGGGCTCGGGTATTTTCTGTATACCAGGGAGCTAGTTTCTTGTGACAAATGTTTTTTGTTTTTAGGGGTGCGACTGCATCTAGGGTGTTACGCAAGGTTACATTTAGATCCTCAGTTATGTCGTTAACTGATTTTTGTACTCCGACGTCCTTGAGTAGGTGGAGGGAGTCTGGAAGGGCCTCTAGGAATTTTTTGGTTGTCCGAGAATTTATAGCACGGCTTTTGATGATCCTTGGTTGGGGTCTGAGCAGATTATTTGTTGCGACTGCAAACGTAATAAGATGGTGGTCCGATAGTCCAGGATTATGAGGAAAAACATTTAGATCCACAATATTTATTCCACGGGACAAAACTAGATCCAGGGTATGACTGTGGCAATGAGTAGGTCAGGAAACATGTTGGACAAAACCCACTGAGTCGATAATGGCTCCGAAAGCCTATTGGAGTGGGTCTGTGGACTTTTCCATGTGAATATTAAAGTCACCAAAAATTTGAATATTATCTGCCGTGACTACAAGGTCTGATATAAATTCAGGGAACTCAGGAGGGCTGTAAACAGTAGCTATAAAAAGTGATTGAGTAGGCTGCATAGATTTCATGACTAGAAGCTCAAAAGATGAAAACGCAGTCATTTTTGGGGGGGGTAAATTGACATTTGCTATCGTAAATGTTAGCAACAACTCCGCCTTTGCAGCATGCGCGGGGGATATGGAGGAGAGGCCTCATTTAACACAGTAAATTCATCAGGCTTAAGCCATGTTTCAGTCAGGCCAATCACATCAAGATTACGATCAGTGATTAGTTCATTGACCATAACTGCCTTGGAAGTGAGGGATCTAACATTAAGTAGCCCTATTTTGAGATGTGCGATATCACAATCTCTTTCAATAATGACAGGAATGGAGGTCTTTATTCCAGTGAGATTGCTAAGGCGAACACCGCCATGTTTAGTTTTCCTCAACCTAGATCGAGGCACAGACACGGTCTCAATGGGGAAAGCTGAGCTGACTACCCTGACTGTGCTAGTGGCAGACTCCACTAAGCTGTCAGGCTGGCTAACAGCCTGCTGCCTGGCCTGCACCCTGTCTCATTGGGCTGGCTAACAGCCTGCTGCCTGGCCTGCACCCTGTCTCATTGTGGAGCTAGAGGAGTTAGAGCCCTGTCTATGTTGGTAGATAAGATGAGAGCCCCCCTCCATCTAGGATGGAGTCCATCACTCCTCAGCAGGCCAGGCTTGGTCCTGTAACACCCCTCCAGCTAGGATGGAGTCCATCACTCCTCAGCAGGCCAGGCTTGGTCCTGTAGCACCCCTCCAGCTAGGATGGAGTCCGTCACTCCTCAGCAGGCCAGGCTTTGTCCTGTAACACCCCTCCAGCTAGGATGGAGTCCGTCACTCCTCAGCAGGCCAGGCTTGGTCCTGTAACACCCCTCCATCTAGGATGGAGTCCGTCACTCCTCAGCAGGCCAGGCTTGGTCCTGTTTGTGGGTGAGTCCCAGAAAGAGGGCCAGTTATCTACAAATTCAAAATTTTGGGAGGAACAGGAAACAGTTTTCAACCAGCGATTGAGTTGTGAGACTCTGTTGTCGAGCTCATCACTCCCCCTAACAGATTGAGTCCATGCAACTTATGTGACATGTTAAAGTTAATTTTTACTCCTGAATTTATTTAGGCTTGTCATAACAAAGGAATTTAATACTTATTGACTTAATACATTTCAGCGTTTCATTTTTAAAATGTCTAAAAACATAATTCCACTTCAACATTATGGGGCAGTGTGTGTAGGCCAGTGACAAAATCTATTTAATCCATTTTAAAATTCAAGCTGTAACAACTAAAACGTGGAAAAAGTCAAGTGGTGTGAAGGCACTGTATGGATAAACGACTGGGAGGGGAGGGGCCACGATATTATAAAATCAATGTAGACAAAATGTGACAATTGCTTAACACTGTATGTTGAAGCTTAAACTCGATTGGACCAGTTAGGTTCTCTACTGGGGCAGTAGGGAGAAGTTAAGAATCACACAACTGAATCATTTAGGAATCATTTAGGAATCATTTAGGAAAAGAATGCCGGTTTGTATTTTGGAGAAAATAAATTCTTAACAAAAAAAAAGAATCACCTTCAGTCAATATTGATATGTAACATTTGTACAATGAGCTCAATATGAATTCAATACATCAACAGTAGAATAGACTTAGATATCGGCCATATATCCCGCCTGTAGTTTACTAGGGTGCACCCAACTCTATTTTTAATCTGAGGGCATCTCAGCTTTCAATGTTCAAAATTCAATACAAATACAATAAACATGAATCCACAGAAAAACACAACCCAATTCACAAATACTGACTTATAAACCACTATAAAAAGATGGAATAAAATGTGAGTGACTGTGCCTATCAATCAACACTGTAAGGCGTTTAAAAATGTGGTATGTGCTTATGACAGTCCCACTGCAATGTGCGGTGCAATGATGTCTTGCACCAAAGAATCCTACCACACCGTAGTATGGCAGTGCAAATTCAGTGTCCTCCAAGGAAAAGGAAAAAATAAATCTTCGCATTTTTTTAATTTTATTTCACCTTTATTTAACCAGGTAAGCCAGTTGAGAACAGGTTCTCATTTACAACTGCGACCTGGCCAAGATAAAGCAAAGTAGTGCAATAAAAACAACACAGAGTTACATACGGGGTAAAAAACATAAAGTCAGAAATACAACAGAAAATATATATACAGTGTGTGCAAATGTAGCAAGTTATGGAGGTAAGGCAATAAATAGGCCATAGTGCAATAATTACAATAGTATTAACACTGGAATGCTAGATGTGCAAGAGATTATGTGCAAATAGAGATACTGGGGTGCAAAATAGCAAAATAAATAACAATATAGGGATGAGGTAGTTGGGTGGGCTAATTTCAGATGGGCTGTGTACAGGTGCAGTGATCGGTAAGGTGCTCTGACAACTGATGCTTAAAGTTATTGAGGGAGATAAGAGTCTCCAGCTTCAGAGATTTTTGCAATTCGTTCCAGTCATTGGCAGCAGAGAACTGGAAGGAATGGCGGCCAAAGGAGGTGTTGGCTTTGGGAATGACCAGTGAGATATACCTGCTGGAGCGCAGACTACGGGTGGGTGCTGCTATGGTGACCAATGAGCTAAGATAAGGCGGGGATTTGCCTAGCAGTGATTTATAGATGGCCTGGAGCCAGTGGGTTTGACGACGAACATGTAGTGAGGACCAGCCAACAAGAGCGTACAGGTCACAGTGGTGGGTAGTGTATGGGGCTTTGGAGACAAAACGGATGGCACTGTGATAGACT
Source organism: Coregonus lavaretus (assembly GCF_964263955.1). NCBI lineage: Eukaryota > Metazoa > Chordata > Actinopteri > Salmoniformes > Salmonidae > Coregonus > Coregonus lavaretus. The sequence goes on from NW_028165298.1 coordinate 32,593, forward strand.
ACATCCAATTTGCTGAGTAGAGTGTTGGAGGCTATTTTGTAAATGACATCGCCGAAGTCAAGGATCGGTAGGATAGTCAATTTTACGAGGGCATGTTTGGCAGCATGAGTGAAGGAGGCTTTGTTGCGAAATAGGAAGCCGATTCTAGATTTAACTTTGGATTGGAGATTCTTTATGTGAGTCTGGAAGTTGAGTTTACAGTCTAACCAGACACCTAGGTATTTGTAGTTGTCCACATACTCTAGGTCAGACCCGTCGAGAGTGGTGATTCTAGTCGGGTGGGCGGGTGCCAGCAGCGTTCGATTGAAAAGCATGCATTTAGTTTTACTAGTGTTTAAGAGCAGTTGAAGGCTACTGAAGGATTGTTGTATGGCATTGAAGCTCGTTTGGAGGTTTGTTAACACAGTGTCCAATGAAGGGCCAGATGTATACAAAATGGTGTCGTCTGCGTAGAGGTGGATCTGAGAGTCACCAGCAGCAAGAGCGACATCATTGATATACACGGAGAAAAGTGTCGGCCCAAGAATTGAACCCTGTGGCACCCCCATAGAGACTGCCATAGGTCCAGACAACAGGCCCTCCGATTTGACACACTGAACTCTATCTGAGAAGTAGTTGGTGAACCAGGCGAGGCAGTCATTTGAGAAACCAAGGCTATTTAGTCTGCCAATAAGAATGCGGTGGTTGACAGAGTCGAAAGCCTTGGCCAGGTCGATGAAGACGGCTGCACAGTACTGTCTATTATCAATCGCGGTTATAATATCGTTTAGGACCTTGAGCGTGGCTGAAGTGCACCCGTGACCAGCTCGGAAACCGGATTGCATAGCGGAGAAGGTACGGTGGTATTCGAAATGGTCGATGATCTGTTTGTTAACTTGGCTTTCGAATACTTTCGAAAGGCAGGGCAGGATGGATATAGGTCTGTAGCAGTTTGGATCTAGAGTGTCACCCCCTTTGAAGAGGGGGATGACCGCGGCAGCTTTCCAATCTCTGGGGATCTCAGACGTTATGAAAGAGAGGTTGAACAGACTAGTAATAGGGGTTGCGACAATTTCGGCGGCTAGTTTTAGAAAGAAAGGGTCCAGATTGTCTAGCCCAGCTGATTTGTAGGGGTCCAGATTTTGCAGCGCTTTCAAAACATCAGCTGTCTGAATTTGTGTGAAGTAGAAGCGGGGGGGGCATGGGCAAGTTGCAGCAGAGGGTGCAGAGTTGGTGGCCGGGTTAGTGGTAGCCAGATGGAAAGCATGGCCAGCTGTAGCAAAATGCTTGTTGAAATTCTCGATTATTGTAGATTTATCGGTGGTGATAGTGTTTCCTAGCCTCAGTGCAGTGGGCAGCTGGGAGGAAGTGCTCTTATTCTCCATGGACTTTACAGTGTCCCAAAACTTTTTGGAGTTAGTGCTACAGGATGCAAATTTCTGTTTGAAAAGTTAGCCTTTGCTTTCCTGACTGCTTGTGTATATTGATTCCTAACTTCCCTGAAAAGTTGCATATCGCGGGGGCTATTTGATGCTAATGCTGTACGCCACAGGATGTTTTTGTGCTGGTCAAGGGCAGTCAAGTCTGAGGAGAACCAGGGGCTATATTGGTTCTTAGTTCTGTATTTTTTGAATGGGGCATGTTTATTTAAGATTGAGAGGAAATTACTTTTAAGGAACAACCAGGCATCCTCTACTGACGGAATGAGATCTATATCCATCCAGGATACCTGGGCCAGGTCAATTAGGAAGGCCTCCTCGCTAAAGTGTTTTAGGGAGCGTTTGACAGTGATGAGGGGTGGTCGTTTGACCGCGGACCCGTTACGGACGCAGGCAATAAGGCAGTGATCGCTGAGATCCTGGTTGAAGACAGCTGAGGTGTATTTAGAGGGTATGTTAGTCAGGATGATATCTATGAGGGTACCCATGTTTACGGATTTAGGGTTGTACCTGGTAGGTTCGTTGATAATTTGCGTGAGGTTGAGGGCATCTAGCTTGGATTGTAGGATGGCTGGGGTATTAAGCATATCCCAATTTAGGTCACCAAGCAGTACAAACTCTGAGGATAAATGGGGGGCAATCAATTCACATATGGTGTCCAGGGCACAGCTGGGGGCTGAGGGGGGTCTGTAGCAAGCGGCAACAGTGAGAGACTTATTTCTGGAAAGGTGGATTTTTAGAAGTAGAAGCTCAAACTGTTTGGGCACAGACCTGGATAGTATGATAGAGCTCTGCAGGCTATCTCTACAGTAGATTGCAACTCCACCCCCTTTGGCAGTTCTATCTAGACGGAAAATGTTATAGTTGGGGATGGAAATTTCAGAATTTTTGGTGGCCTTCCTGAGCCAGGATTCAGACACTGCTAGAACATCAGGGTTGGCAGAGTGTGCTAACGCAGTGAATAACTCAAACTTAGGAAGTAGACTTCTGATATTTATGTGCAAGAAACCAAGACTTTTGCGATTACAGAAGTCATCAAATGATAGCGCCTGGGGTGTAGGAGTGATACTGAGGGCTGCAGGGCCTGGGTTAGCCTCTACATCACCAGAGGAACAGAGGAGGACTAGAATAAGGATACGGCTAAAGGCTTTAAGAACTGGTCTTCTAGTGCGTTGGGTACATAGAATAAAGGGGGCAGATTTCCGGGTGTTATAGAAAAGATTCAGGGCATTATGTACAGACAAGGATATGGAAGGATATGAGTAAAGTGGAGGTAAACCTAAGCGTTGGGTAACAATGAAAGAGATAGCATCGCTGGAGGCATCAATTGAGTCGGTCTCCGCGTGTATAGGGGGAGGGGCAAAGGAGCTATCTAAGGCAGGTTTAGCTAGGCTGGGGGGTCTACAGTGATATAGTACAATTAGAAATAACCGAAACAACAATAAACTAACCATGTTTGGGCTGAGGCTAAACATAAACAGGATGTAGTACCGTAAAAAGGAACAGTCCAGCAGATATCAGCTGTATAGCTGAGTTATCAAATCTTCTTACGGATGTCCTGGGTTGGGGCGGCCTTGGTGGAACTGAATTCATCCTCAAAAAAACCTGACCTGTTTTACAAACAGGTTCAACACAATATGTATACCATGAGTACCTTTCATATTTACATTAATATAGCTCTTAGCTTTAATCTCTTACAAAAGAATAAGAAAATCGTGGTCCTCTGTAGCTCAGCTGGTAGAGCACGGCGCTTGTAACGCCAAGGTAGTGGGTTCGATCCCCGGGACCACCCATACACAACAAAAAAAAATGTATGCACGCATGACTGTAAGTCGCTTTGGATAAAAGCGTCTGCTAAATGGCATATTATTATTATTAAAACTGAGTCAAAATGCTTTACACTAACCACAGCACCGGTCTCACGTGGACTGAACAATAGACTAGCCTGGGCAAATGGAAAGTACTAGTGCTTACACCTATATACCATTTCTTATAAAGCAATCTAAAACATAAATAAATATAAAACATAAAACTGTGTACCAAAATAGATTATGATAATAGCTAATCACATTTTATAAAAAGTATGAAAACTAAAATAGTTCGCCATACATGATTATCATGATCACTTACGTTTGCTATTTCAATTGATCGATAGCTTAGCTAGCCTAAATGTTAACGGCGTATGCTTGGTTCAGTATGAACGCGCACAAAATGCTAGCAATAGCTTAGCTAGCCTAATCGCTAGCGGCTCGTTCTCCTTATGAAAACTCACCAAATCCTGGCGTCAATCTTTCCCTCAACCCCTTCACAGCACGTTCAGATAGATAAGTGAGTGTTAATATCCGGTTTTCTCTTTTTAGTTCAGTTTTATACAACTTCTCGCAATGATTGAAAGCTTTTCTTCCATAGAATGGCGGTAGCTCGTCACGTTCCGTTCTAGCTCCTTTTTAACATGTTGGCGCCCACTGGTGTAGAATGTGAAGTTAGGAGAGGGAACAAGATTGAATGTAGAGTTACGATTGGCTCAAAAATAAACTGCTCGCCATGCAGCTTCTGACAGCTGATTTGTAATAGCTGTCAACTTTTAAACATATCACAATTTAATATAATATGATTGGTTACTGGAATCTCACTAGTAACGATAAGTATTCAACATTAGTTGACCTGCGTTACACAAACAATAGGTGGGAGGTCAAAATTGGCGATAATCACACAGATGAGCCTCTTCAACATTTACAGTGCCTTGCAAAAGTATTCACCCCCCATGGCATTTTTCCTATTTTGTTGCATTACAACCTGTAATTTAAATGGATTTTTATTTGGATTTCATGTAATGGACATACACAAAATAGTCCAAATTGGTGAAGTGAAATGGAAAAAAATTACTTGTTAAAAAAATTCTAAAAATAAATAACGGAAAAGTGGTGTGTGCATATGTATTCACCCCCTTTGCTATGAAGCCCCTAAATAAGATCTGGTGCAACCAATTACCTTCAGAAGTCACATAATTAGTTAAATAAAGTCCACCTGTGTGCAATCTAAGTGTCACATGATCTGTCACATGATCTCAGTACATACATACATACATACATACATAATAATAATAATAATAATAATAATAATATGCCATTTAGCAGACGCTTTTATCCAAAGCGACTTACAGTCATGCGTGCATACATTTTTTTTTTTGTGTATGGGTGGTCCCGGGGATCGAACCCACTACCTTGGCGTTACAAGCGCCGTGCTCTACCAGCTGAGCTACAGAGGACCACATACACCTGTTCTGAAAGGCCCAGAGTCTGCAACACCACTAAGCAAGGGGCACCACCAAGCAAGCGGCACCATGAAGACCAAGGAGCTCTCCAAACAGGTCAGGGGAAAGTTGTGGAGAAGTACAGATCAGGGTTGGGTTATAAAAAAATATCAGAAACTTTGAACATCCCACGGAGCACCATTAAATCCATTATTAAAAAATGGAAAGAATATGGCACTACAACAAACCTGCCAAGAGAGGGCCGCCCACCAAAACTCACGGACCAGGCAAGGAGGGCATTAATCAGAGAGGCAACAAAGAGACCAAAGATAACCCTGAAGGAGCTGCAAAGCTCCACAGCGGAGATTGGAGTATCTGTCCATAGGACCACTTTTAAGTCGTACGCGCCACAGAGCTGGGCTTTACGGAAGAGTTGCCAGAAAAAAGCCATTGCTTAAAGGAAAAAAATAAGCAAACACGTTTGGTGTTCACTAAAAGGCATGTGGGAGACTCCCCAAACATACCCTGGTCAGATGACACAAAAATTGAGCTTTTTGGCCATCAAGGAAAACACTATGTCTTGTTTGTTTAACAATAACAAATATTTTGCATCTTCAAAGTGGTAGGCATGTTGTATAAATCAAATGATACAAACCCCCAAAAATCCATTTTAATTCCAGGTTGTAAGGCAACAAAATAGGAAAAATGCCAAGGGGGGTGAATACTTTCGCAAGCCACTGTATATCAATGAATTGGCGAGGGCACTAGAACAGTCTGCATCACCCGGCCTCACCCTACTAGAATCTGAAGTCAAATGTCTACTGTTTGCAGATGATCTGGTGCTTCTGTCCCCAAACAAGGAGGGCCTACAGCAGCACATAGATCTTCCGCACAGATTCTGTCAGACCTGGGCCCTGACAGTGAATCTCAGGAAGAAAAAAATTATGGTGTTCCAAAAGTCCAGATGCCAGGACCACGAGCATAAATTCCATCAAGACATCATTGCCCTAGAGCACACAAAGAATTACACATACCTCAGCCTAAACATCAGCATCACAGATAACTTCCACTAGGCTGTGAATGATCTGCGAGACAAAGCAATTCTACGGGCCTTCTACGCCATCAAAAGGAACATACAATTTGACATCCCAATTAGAATCCGGCTAAAAATACTCCAATCATTTATAGAACCCATTGCGCCCTTTATGGTTGTGAGGTCTGGGGTCCGCTCACCAACCAAGAATTCACAACGTGACAAACACCCAATTGAGAGACTGCATGCAGAATTCTGCAAAAAAAAAAAAAAATCAGCCAGCTGGTTCTGGGGCTCTGTTCACAAATACAAAGCGACCCCTCAGAGCCCCAGGACAGCAACACAATTAGACCTAACCAAATTATGAAAAAACAAAAAGATAACTACTTGACACATTGGAAAGTATCAACCAAAAAAACAGAGCAAACTAGAATGCTATTTGGCCCTAAACAGAGTACACAGTGTATGACCATATTAGAGACACATATTTCCCTCAGATTACACAAACCCACAAAGAATTCGAACACAAATCAAATTGACAAGCTTTTAGGCGACATAGCAGTGTGCAATCCCAGCAGCAACATTTGTGACCTGCAACCACAAGAAAAGGTCAACCAGTAGGTCAGAAATACCAATGTAAATATAACCTATATTTATCTGTCTATTTATTCCCCCCCCCCCCCCCCGTACATTCTTCTATTTGCACTGTACGTAGCTTATGCAATCTCTCCCTCTCTCTCTCCCTCCCTCCCTCCCTCCCTCCCTCCCTCCCTCCCTCCCTCCGTGGCTCGCTCTCCCTCCTTCCCTCCGTGGCCCTCCCTCCCTCCGTGGCTCTCCCTCCCTCCCTCCGTGGCTCTCCCTCCCTCCCTCCCTCCGTCCGTGGCTCTCCCTCCGTGGCTCCGTGGCTCTCCCTCCGTGGCTCCGTGGCTCCCCCTTGGCGTTTCATTGGAATTTTCACTGTTTTAGAGTGTTTTAAAAGACTAGGCCTACAGTCTTTGATGTGAGGATTAAAGTGATTCTCCACAGCAGGCACAGCAACTAGATAATTGGACCTAGAAAACACTGTATTTGACATTTAGCTACATTACCATTAGACACACTGTGGTTGCATCCCAATCTCTCTCATCTTCCGAAGTGTGGACTTGTTCTCTTCCCTTCGTGGATTTAAAAGGAAATGATAATGTAGCCCATGCCGATACCAATCCAATGGGTATTTTTTTCCATTTGTGGGGAGTAGTGTATGAGTGTACACTTCAAGCGGAAGGAGAGATTATTGGGACGTGACATTTCAAAACAGCATCCCCAAGACCATGGGACAGCCCCTAGCATGGCATCAACTCCCTCTCCTGTTATCCAGTGTGTGTTTGTGTCTGATTCAACTAACAAACAACTGAAGAGAGGAAGGCAGTGAATAAAACATTCAACTGTTGTTAATTACCTCTCAGTGTATTCCGTGTTCTGTGTGTGTCAGCCCCTAAACCCCTCGGCCCCATCAGTATCTCCGTTTTAATTAGCTCAGTATAGACCTCCAGAGAGAACCCATCACGTCCTCCCTGTCACCATCACGCTACAGAGGTCACACAGAGGTCACACATACACATGCAGGCACACACACACAAAACATCTCTCAGAAGGAGACGCCGCTAACACGCATACACAGCCTCCACCGGGCTTGAACTGAGCTCTTACACACCCACACAGGGCTGTCTGACAAGACATCTTAGCCCAGGGCTGTGTTTGACCCAGGTTAAGACTGGCCCTTAGCCCAGGGCTGTGTTTGACCCAGGTTAAGACTGGCCCTTAGCCCAGGGCTGTGTTTGACCCAGGTTAAGACTGGCCCAAGGCCAGGGCTGTGTTTGACCCGGGTTAAGACTGGCCCAAGGCCAGGGCTGTGTTTGACCCGGGTTAAGACTGGCCCAAGGCTAGCCTACCCTCCTCTCAGTCACTAAAAAATGTTCCAGATACACACTATTATTCTGAAGGACTAACACCACTGTTGTGTTCCAGATACACACACTATTATTCTGAAGGACTAACACCACTGTTGTGTTCCAGATACACACACTATTATTCTGAAGGACTAACACCACTGTTGTGTTCCAGATACACACTATTATTCTGAAGGACTAACACCACTGTTGTGTTCCAGATACACACTATTATTCTGAAGGACTAACACCACTGTTGTGTTCCAGATACACACTATTATTCTGAAGGACTAACACCACTGTTGTGTTCCAGATACACACTATTATTCTGAAGGACTAACACCACTGTTGTGTTCCAGATACACACTATTATTCTGAAGGACTAACACCACTGTTGTGTTCCAGATACACACTATTATTCTGAAGGACTAACACCACTGTTGTGTTCCAGATACACACTATTATTCTGAAGGACTAACACCACTGTTGTGTTCCAGATACACACTATTATTCTGAAGGACTAACACCACTGTTGTGTTCCAGATACACACTATTATTCTGAAGGACTAACACCACTGTTGTGTTCCAGATACACACACTATTATTCTGAAGGACTAACACCACTGTTGTGTTCCAGATACACACACTATTATTCTGAAGGACTAACACCACTGTTGTGTTCCAGATACACACACTATTATTCTGAAGGACTAACACCACTGTTGTGTTCCAGATACACACTATTATTCTGAAGGACTAACACCACTGTTGTGTTCCAGATACACACTATTATTCTGAAGGACTAACACCACTGTTGTGTTCCAGATACACACTATTATTCTGAAGGACTAACACCACTGTTGTGTTCCAGATACACACTATTATTCTGAAGGACTAACACCACTGTTGTGTTCCAGATACACACTATTATTCTGAAGGACTAACACCACTGTTGTGTTCCAGATACACACTATTATTCTGAAGGACTAACACCACTGTTGTGTTCCAGATACACACTATTATTCTGAAGGACTAACACCACTGTTGTGTTCCAGATACACACTATTATTCTGAAGGACTAACACCACTGTTGTGTTCCAGATACACACTATTATTCTGAAGGACTAACACCACTGTTGTGTTCCAGATACACACACTATTATTCTGAAGGACTAACACCACTGTTGTGTTCCAGATACACACACTATTATTCTGAAGGACTAACACCACTGTTGTGTTCCAGATACACACTATTATTCTGAAGGACTAACACCACTGTTGTGTTCCAGATACACACTATTATTCTGAAGGACTAACACCACTGTTGTGTTCCAGATACACACTATTATTCTGAAGGACTAACACCACTGTTGTGTTCCAGATACACACACTATTATTCTGAAGGACTAACACCACTGTTGTGTTCCAGATACACACACTATTATTCTGAAGGACTAACACCACTGTTGTGTTCCAGATACACACACTATTATTCTGAAGGACTAACACCACTGTTGTGTTCCAGATACACACTATTATTCTGAAGGACTAACACCACTGTTGTGTTCCAGATACACACTATTATTCTGAAGGACTAACACCACTGTTGTGTTCCAGATACACACTATTATTCTGAAGGACTAACACCACTGTTGTGTTCCAGATACACACTATTATTCTGAAGGACTAACACCACTGTTGTGTTCCAGATACACACTATTATTCTGAAGGACTAACACCACTGTTGTGTTCCAGATACACACTATTATTCTGAAGGACTAACACCACTGTTGTGTTCCAGATACACACTATTATTCTGAAGGACTAACACCACTGTTGTGTTCCAGATACACACACTATTATTCTGAAGGACTAACACCACTGTTGTGTTCCAGATACACACACTATTATTCTGAAGGACTAACACCACTGTTGTGTTCCAGATACACACACTATTATTCTGAAGGACTAACACCACTGTTGTGTTCCAGATACACACTATTATTCTGAAGGACTAACACCACTGTTGTGTTCCAGATACACACTATTATTCTGAAGGACTAACACCACTGTTGTGTTCCAGATACACACTATTATTCTGAAGGACTAACACCACTGTTAGTGTTCCAGATACACACTATTATTCTGAAGGACTAACACCACAGTGACTTCAGCTCGCTAATCATCATTTTCATACGGAATAGTGTTTCTGATTGTTGTCATCTATATGAGGTGGATGTTGAGAAGGAAAGCTATTCCATGAACTTTCCTGATAAGATCTTCAGTTTATATGTGCTACTATTTAGGGCAGGAGGTTGTGTGTGTGTGTGTGTGTGTGTGTGTGTGTGTGTGTGTGTGTGTGTGTGTGTGTGTGTGTGTGTGTGTGTGTGTGTGTGTGTGTGTGTGTGTGTGTGTGTTGGGTGACACACACACCTCAGAAGTCACTGCCAACTCCGCAAGCTGGATCACTGTGACTCAGTGCTTTCCACCGACCAACTGAGACACACGATTTAGGAAGCCCCTCACTCACTCCCCGTGACACTCATTCAGGATTATTTCAACACACATTCTGGAGTATCTCCTATCATTGGCACCTGCTCACAACCATCAATGGCTCATCGTGATTTACAGAGGACAGGACACACGACTTGGAAAGCCCCCCCCCCCCCCTTACACAGACACACTCAGGACTATCTCCTATCACTGGCATACACCACAGCATTGTTGAATACTCGTTTCTGATTGGGAGAGATGGTGAGCTCCAAAAGTATTGGGACAGTGAGAAATGCGTTGTTGTTTTGGCTCTGTACTCCAGCCCTTTGGATTTGAAATGATACAATGACTATGAGGTTAAAGTGCATACTGTCAGCTTTAATTCGAGGGTATTTTCATTCATATTGGGTGAACAGTTTAGAAATTACAGCACTTTTTGTACAAAAGTCAAATTTTATGTCACATGCGCCGATTACAACAGTTGTAGACATTACAGTGAAACGTTTACTTACAAGCCCTTAACCAACAATGCATTTAAGAAAAATATTTACTAAATAAACTAAAGTAAAAAATAAAAGAGCAACAATAAAATAACAATAACGAGGCTATATACAGTAGAGAGGCTATATACAGGGGGTACCGGTACCAAGTCAATGTGGGGGGGTACAGGTTAGTGCAGGTAATAACGAGGCTATATACAGGGGATACTGGTACCGAGTCAATGTGCGGGGGTACAGGTTAGTCGAGGTAATAACTAGGCTATATACAGGGGGTACCGGTACCGAGTCAATGTGGGGGGGTACAGGTTAGTCCAGGTAATTTGTACATGTAGGTAGGGGTAAAGTGACTATGCATAGATAATAAACAGAGAGTAGCAGCAGCGTAACAAATGAAAATAGTCTGGGTAGCCATGATTAGCTGTTCAGGAGTCTTATGGCTTGGGGGTAGAAGCTGTTAAGGAGCCTTTTGGACCTAGACTTGGTGCTCCGGTACCTCTTGCTGTGCGGTAGCAGAGAGAACAGTCTATGACTAGGGTGGCTGGAGTCTTTGACAATCTTTAGGGCCTTCCTCTGACACCACTTGGCCCCAGTGATGTACCACCACCACCACCATCATTAACACCACCATCATCATTACCACCACCATCATCATTACCACCATTACCACCACTACCATTACCACCACCACCATAAACCATTACTACCACCACCACCATTACCACCACCACCACCATTACTACCACCACCATTACCACCACCACCACTAATACTTCAGGACTAGCAAGCACACCACATTTACTTCAGGAAATGATATTCTCTAGTTATACTTAAGCTTTGCACTCGCCAAACTGCATAGTGACTGAAAGCCTGGTGTATCCTGGCTGTTTATACCACAGTGACTGAAAGCCTGGTGTATCCTGGCTGTTTATACCACAGTGACTGAAAGCCTGGTGTATCCTGGCTGTTTATACCACACAGTGACTGAAAGCCTGGTGTATCCTGGCTGTTTATACCACAGTGACTGAAAGCCTGGTGTATCCTGGCTGTTTATACCATAGTGACTGAAAGCCTGGTGTATCCTGGCTGTTTATACCACAGTGACTGAAAGCCTGGTGTATCCTGGCTGTTTATACCACACAGTGACTGAAAGCCTGGTGTATCCTGGCTGTTTATACCACAGTGACTGAAAGCCTGGTGTATCCTGGCTGTTTATACCACAGTGACTGAAAGCCTGGTGTATCCTGGCTGTTTATACCACAGTGACTGAAAGCCTGGTGTATCCTGGCTGTTTATACCACAGTGACTGAAAGCCTGGTGTATACTGGCTGTTTATACCACAGTGACTGAAAGCCTGGTGTATCCTGGCTGTTTATACCACAGTGACTGAAAGCCTGGTGTATAAACCTTAATTATTCCTCTGAGATGAGAGGAAGGACAGAAAGGCTCTCTCGCTCTCCTCTGTTCTGCTTTGTTCTTAATTAATCTATTGAGACTCAAGTTGACACTCATGAAGAACGGGGGGGAGGGGGATTGTGTGTGTGTGTGTGTGTGTGTGGTGTGTGTGTGTGTGTGTGGTGTGTGTGTGTGTGTGTTTAAGTCTCGGTATAAACTTGTGCTTGTGTTCCAAACATCCATCCCCCTCCTCCACCTTGCCCTTGGCTAGTCGTCAAAGGTGACTATTTTACAAAATGTGTGTGTATGTGCCCTGCCCCAAGGTGATGCCACACTTCATGTATATAGTTTATACATTCTCCATCAGTGTGTGTGTGTCTGAGAAGAAATATGGAAGAAAAAAAAAGTGTTTACTATGGTATAGTAGCTACATAAAAAAAATTATATGAAAAATTATATTTAGTTTAGTCCACTGCACAGCAACACACACACCATATTCAGGAGCGGTGGTTTAAATTTAAAAAAACATGTTCCCCTTGGTTAAGCAAGCAGCACAAACACTTGACTAATGGAAAAGCCTGGTCCCAAATGAGAAATTCACACAAACACACTGAAACGAGACAGCAGAAATACTATCTGCTAAAGTAGAACTGGTCCTGCATCTCAATACACCAACATACAGACAGCGCTATCAGCTGAATCCTAAAAAGACTGTGCAGCACTCACCTCAGAGACACCCATCAGACACACTCAGGGGATCACGTCCTCACACACACACACTGTCGTGACACACACAGTACACACACACACTGTCGTGACACACTGTCGTGACACACACACTGTCGTGACACACTGTCGTGACACACACAGTACACACACACTGTCGTGACACACTGTCGTGACACACACACTGTCGTGACACACTGTCGTGACACACACAGTACACACACACACACACACTGTCGTGACACACTGTCGTGACACACACAGTACACACACACACTGTCGTGACACACTGTCGTGACACACACAGTACACACACACACTGTCGTGACACACTGTCGTGACACACACAGTACACACACACACTGTCGTGACACACTGTCGTGACACACACAGTACACACACACACTGTCGTGACACACTGTCGTGACACACACAGTACACACACACACTGTCGTGACACACTGTCGTGACACACACAGTACACACACACTGTCGTGACACACACAGTACACACACACACTGTCGTGACACACTGTCGTGACACACACAGTACACACACACACTGTCGTGACACACTGTCGTGACACACACAGTACACACACACACACACACACTGTCGTGACACACTGTCGTGACACACACAGTTCTACGTCTTAATGGTCAACTGTCCATGAGGGGTTCTACGCGTTAAAGGTCAACAGCCTGCTAGAACCAACTTCTCTGGTCATATGTGACACTGATCCTCAACACGGGGGCCCCTCAAGGGTGTGTGTTTAGTCCCATCCTGTACTCCCTGTTCACCCACGACTGCGTGGCCGCGCACGACTCCAACATCATCATTAAGTTTGCTGAAGACACGACGGGGGTAGGCCTGATCACCGACAACGATGAGACAGCCTATAGGGAGGAGGTCAAGTCTAGGTCCAAAAGGCTTCTCAACAGCTTCTACCCCCAAGCCATAAGACTGCTGAACAGCTAATCATGGCTACCCGGACTATTTGCATTTTTTACGATGCTACTCTCTGTTTATTATCTATTATCTGTGCATAGTCACTTTACCCCTACCTACATGTACATATTACCTCGACTAACCTGTACCCCCGCACATTCACTCGGTACCCCCTGTATGTAGCCTCATTATTGTTATTTTATTTAGTAAATATTTTTATATAAACTGTATTGTTAGTTAAGGGCTTGTAAGTAAGCATTTCACAGTAAGGTCTACACCTGTTGTATTCGGCACATGTGAACAATTTAATTTGATTTGATAAAACAGCCTATGGTATCGATATGAGTCAAACATTTATTTTAGTGTCAAAATTGTGTAAATAGGATCATTTTGGTCATAAAGTCAGTCTTGTCTAAAACTGAGTTTGGTAAGTGACGGTCATGACTTACTTTAGGGTTTGGATTACAATTGTCAATAATTCATCCTTTCACCTATTAACACGTGGTGGTGCAGTGTTTTGTGGGAAAAGACTGGGCAACAAATCCTTCAGAACTAACCTGCTCCGGGGCAGGCTAACTCAGGGCTAACGCCTTTTATCTTGCATGCGAGTTGAGGACCAATTAAATCAGATTCTCTCCCTCTTGCAAAGATTGCATCACCCCCTTCATGTGAGGAAGACAACTGCTTAAATATTGTATAAAATGTTTGTGTTAAAAATAGTCATGTTAAAATACCTATCACATTACACATTTAGTGATGACAGAATGTATTTTAAACTTCATGCACAGTAAACCTTTGTATGACTTAATACAATGACTTTATCGATTGGAGCGGGAAAAGGTCCACACCAAAGACTGCATTAACGATAAGTCAGCGCTTCTTGATGCTTCAGCCTTAATGAAGAGTTAGGAGTTCTACAGGCCATGTTACAAGCCTGCTAGAGTTCTCCCCTCTCCCTCCCTCCCTCCCTCTCCCGCCCACTCCCTCCCTCCCCCACTCTTCCGCTCTCTCCCTCCCACTCCCCAACCACTCTCCCGCCCACTCCCTCCCCCTGCTAGAGTTCTCCCCTCTCCCTCCCTCCCTCCCACTCTACCTCCCGCCCACTCCCTCCCTCAACCCGCTCTCACTCTCTCCCGCTCCCCCACCCAACCGCTCCCTCTCCCACCCACTCCCTCTCTTTCTCCTGCCCGCCCTCCCACTCCCACCCTCCCTCTCCCACCCTCCCACCCTCCCTCTTTTTGTCAGTAGAGGGTTAAAACCCTGGTTTCCGTGGGGTTTAGGAGAGATTTGGGCTGCAGGTCTCAGGGGAACAAGGGAGAGATGAACAGAGCATCAATCCAGTTCAACCATCCAGCGTGTCGTCTGTGGTTTTGTCCCAAATGGCATCCTATTCCCTATGTAGGACACCACTTAGAACCAAAATCCAATGAGTCCATTTTGAATTATTAATGGTAACAAACAAAAAAGTTGAAGGGAAATACACATTTTCTTCATGCCTTATGATAATCTTGGGCAAATTAATAAAATGTTCTAATCAGTTCACTACATCTAGTTGATTTCCTACTAAGTTCAATACATTTTTGAATATGTCTGGATTCTGTGAATCAGTATGCAAACATGTTATTCTGACTCTCACTGTTCAAATAAACCTACCATTAAAATTATAGACTGATCATGTCTTTGTCAGTGGGCAAACGTACAAAATCAGCAGGGGATCAAATACTTTTTTCCCCCCTCACCGTAAGTATTCAGACCCTTTACTCAGAACTTTGTTGAAGCACCTTTGGCAGCGATTACAGCCTCGAGTCTTCTTGGGTATGACGCTACAAGCTTGGCACACCTGTATTTGGGGAGTTTCATCCATTCAAGAATGAAGGAGGCCACTTGGTTCTTGGGGACCTTCAATGATGCAGACATTTTTTGGTACCCATTCCCAGATCTGTGCCTCGACACAATCTTGTCTCGGAGCTCCACGGACAATTCCTTCGACCTCTTGGCTTGGTTTTTGCTCTGATGTGCACTGTCAACTGTGGGACCTTATATAGACAGGTGTGTGCTTTTCCAAATCATGTCCAATCAATGGAATTTACCACAGTTGGACTCCAATCAAGTTGTAGAAACATCTCAAGGATGATCAATGGAAACAGGATGCAACTGAGCTAAATTTCGAGTCGCATAGCAAAGGTTTCTGAATACTTACGTAAATAAGGTATTTTTGTTATTTTTTGCAAACATTTCTAAAAACCTGTTTTTGCTTTGTTTTTGCTGAGGATTTTTATGTTATTTAATCCATTTTAGAATAAGGCTGTAACTTCACAAAATGTGGAAAAAGTCAAGGGGTCTGAATACATTCCGAAGGCACTGAGAGAGAGCGAGTATATATATATATATATATATATATATATATATATATATATCTTTTTTCTTTTTTCGTAGGTGCGTGCATGTAGCCCATTAAAACAGTGTGTTTCTACAGCAGCAGTCCCCTGAGACAGAGAGAAGAACCTGATCACAACAACCTGACTACAAGAATACTAACTAAGTAAGTAGGGAATGGTGGGGTGATCAATTAAAGGGGTTGTCCAGGACTGGGTTTGGGTGGATTCTAAAACCATCCTCGCCCCTCCCTGTATCCCCTCTCCTCACCCATGTCCCTTCACTACTCTGCCTTGTCCCTCACCCTAATACCACCCATGTCCCTTCACTACTCTGCCTTGTCCCTCACCCTAATACCACCCATGTCCCTCACTACTCTGCCTTGTCCCTCACCCTAATACCACCCATGTCCCTTCACCACTCTGCCTTGTCCCTCACCCTAATACCACCCATGTCCCTTCACCACTCTGCCTTGTCCCTCACCCTAATACCACCCATGTCCCTTCACCACTCTGCCTTGTCCCTCACCCTAATACCACCCATGTCCCTTCACCACTCTGCCTTGTCCCTCACCCTAATACCACCCATGTCCCTTCACCACTCTGCCTTGTCCCTCACCCTAATACCACCCATGTCCCTTCACCACTCTGCCTTGTCCCTCACCCTAATACCACCCATGTCCCTTCACTACTCTGCCTTGTCCCTCACCCTAATACCACCCATGTCCCTTCACTACTCTGCCTTGTCCCTCACCGTAATACCACCCATGTCCCTTCACCACTCTGCCTTGTCCCTCACCCTAATACCATACATGTCCCTTCACCACTCTGCCTTGTCCCTCACCCTAATACCACCCATGTCCCTTCACCACTCTGCCTGGGATCTATCAAAGCTGACCTATGAAACAATGGGCTGTAGAATGGACCCAAAACCACACAATTATAAAACCACACACAATTACAGGCCTAGAAACAGACGGGTCACACACGGACGCACAGACAAACACTTCTTATTACGGTCAATTACTATATAAAGCAGAGGTCCGACTATTACTTCTCTATGGTGTGGGGGTTAGGGTAGGACAGTCTAACTTTAGAATAATAATAATAATTTAAGAACAGTTTTTATTCTAGGCTCCCCTTAACAAGAGCCCGTAGCTCACAGGCCTTGAAGACCAGCCTCTAAAGACATTTTAAACAAAATAGTTGAAGAAGCAGGTGCAGTGGCTGAAAAACAGATCTGGCACTAAGAAAAGGCTATAGATAGTCTTGAGTCTCGTGGTCCTCTGTAGCTCAGCTGGTAGAGCACGCCGCTTGTAACGCCAAGGTAGTGGGTTCGATCCCCGGGACCACCCATACCCAAAAACATTTAAATAAATAAAAATGTATGCACGCATGACTAAGTCGCTTTGGATAAAAGCGTCTGCTAAATGGCTTATTATTATATTATTATAAAACAGAGGTCCGATTCTATTACTTCTCTATGGTGTGGGGGTTAGGGTAGGACAGTACAGACCTACCTACAGGTCTATGGTGTGGGGGTTAGGGTAGGACGGTACAGACCTACCTACAGGTCTATGGTGTGGGGGTTAGGGTAGGACAGTACAGACCTACCTACAGGTCTATGGTGTGGGGGTTAGGGTAGGAGGGTACAGACCTACCTACAGGTCTATGGTGTGGGGGTTAGGGTAGGAGGGTACAGACCTACCTACAGGTCTATGGTGTGAAGGTTAGGGTAGGACAGTACAGACCTACCTACAGGTCTATGGTGTGGGGGTTAGGGTAGGACGGTACACACCTACCTACAGGTCTATGGTGTGGGGGTTAGGGTAGGACGGTACACACCTACCTACAGGTCTATGGTGTGGGGGTTAGGGTATGACAGTACAGACCTACCTACAGGTCTATGGTGTGGGGGTTAGGGTAGGACGGTACAGACCTACCTACAGGTCTATGGTGTGGGGGTTAGGGTAGGACGGTACAGACCTACCTACAGGTCTATGGTGTGGGGGTTAGGGTAGGACGGTACAGACCTACCTACAGGTCTATGGTGTGGGGGTTAGGGTAGGACGGTACAGACCTACCTACAGGTCTATGGTGTGGGGGTTAGGGTAGGACGGTACAGACCTACCTACAGGTCTATGGTGTGGGGGTTAGGGTAGGACGGTACAGACCTACCTACAGGTCTATGGTGTGGGGGTTAGGGTAGGACAGTACAGACCTACCTACAGGTCTATGGTGTGGGGGTTAGGGTAGGACGGTACACACCTACCTACAGGTCTATGGTGTGGGGGTTAGGGTAGGACAGTACAGACCTACCTACAGGTCTATGGTGTGGGGGTTAGGGTAGGAGGGTACAGACCTACCTACAGGTCTATGGTGTGGGGGTTAGGGTAGGACGGTACACACCACCTACAGGTCTATGGTGTGGGGGTTAGGGTAGGACGGTACAGACCTACCTACAGGTCTATGGTGTGGGGGTTAGGGTAGGACGGTACAGACCTACCTACAGGTCTATGGTGTGGGGGTTAGGGTAGGACAGTACAGACCTACCTACAGGTCTATGGTGAGAGACAGTAATAGACCTGACCCCATTTAGTCGACTGGATGATTGTTTGGTCGACAGGCTGTTGGTTGAACAAGGTTTCTTTAGGTCGAGTAGTCGCACTTTTCTCATATACATCTACAGAAATATCCTGCTTCTGTTGCCTGTTTGTTTAATATCCTACTGATTCAGTGAGCGCCAAGCTTCATGCAACGGCAAAATGTCGGATAAAGCAGTTTCACAGATTGGGCTGTTTTTAAATCTTTGCTATAACAACGTTTTTTTTTTTTTTTTATCATTAGAACAGACTCTCTGGTATTACTTTAATATTCATTTAGTGTCGTTTACACTGATCCAAACAGGCAGAAAAATAACATGGTAATCTAACAACACCTGTTTGTCACACATTACATGCACGCAGCTCTCGCTCCAATAACCCTCCTTTATCTAGATCTCCCTCTTGTTGTTATGATGATCATCATTATAATAATAAGTCGTTATCATTAGTAGTCTTTGTATAGTAGCCTTGTATAACCACCATTGAGCTGTAGGCCTAAGAGTGCATTCTGTTTAGTCTTAGGCCTATATTTCTATCAATCAATAATTTATTTATTCCTTCCAGCACACTAGACATTCATGCTTTGAAATGCAATCAAGCATTTTAGTTTTAAAATTAAATAACAAAAAAAAGGGAGCTTTGAATAATTAGGCTAAACAATAAACAAACCGTAATTCACGAATGAATGCAACTGTTTTTAGTCTGCTGTAATAAAGGCATATATATATATATATATATATATATATATATATATATATATATATATATATATATATATATATATATATATATATATATATATATATATATATATATATATATATATATATATATATATATATATATATATATATATATATATATACACAGTGAGGGGAAAAAGTATTTGATCGCCTGCTGATTTTGTACGTTTGCCCACTGACAAAGAAATGATCAGTCTATAATTTTAATGGTAGGTTTATTTGAACAGTGAGAGACAGAATAACAACAATAAAATCCAGAAAAATGCATGTCAAAAATGTTATAAATTTATTAGCATTTTAATGAGGGAAATAAGTATTTGACCCCCTCTCAATCAGAAAGATTTCTGGCTCCCAGGTGTCTTTTATACAGGTAACGAGCTGAGATTAGGAGCACACTCTTAAAGGGAGTGCTCCTAATCTCAGCTTGTTACCTGTATAAAAGACACCTGTCCACAGAAGCAATCAATCAGATTCCAAACTCTCCACCATGGCCATGACCAAAGAGCTCTCCAAGGATGTCAGGGACAAGATTGTAGACCTACACAAGGCTGGAATGGACTACAAGACCATCGCCAAGCAGCTTGGTGAGGAGGTGACAACAGTTGGTGCGATTATTCGCAAATGGAAGAAACACAAAAGAACTGTCAATCTCCCTCGGCCTGGGGCTCCATGCAAGATCTCACCTCGTGGAGTTGCAATGATCATGAGAACGGTGAGGAATAAGCCCAGAACTACACGGGAGAATCTTGTCAATGATCTCAAGGCAGCTGGGACCATAGTCACCAAGAAAACAATTGGTAACACACTACGCCGTGAAGGACTGAAATCCTGCAGCGACCGCAAGGTCCCCCTGCTCAAGAAAGCACATATACAGGCCTGTCTGAAGTTTGCCAATGAACATCTGAATGATTCAGAGGAGAACTGGGTGAAAGTGTTGTGGTCAGATGAGACCAAAATCCAGCTCTTTGGCATCAACTCAACTCGCCGTGTTTGGAGGAGGAGGAATGCCGCCTATGACCCCAAGAACACCATCCCCACCGTCAAACATGGAGGTGGAAACATTATGCTTTGGGGATGTTTTTCTGGTAAGGGGACAGGACAACTTCACCGCATCAAAGGGACGATGGATGGGGCCATGTACCGTCAAATCTTGGGTGAGAACCTCCTTCCCTCAGCCAGAGCATTGAAAATGGGTCGTGGATGGGTATTCCAGCATGACAATGACCCAAAACACACGGCCAAGGCAACAAAGGAGTGGCTCAAGAAGAAGCACATTAAGGTCCTGGAGTGGCCTAGCCAGTCTCCAGACCTTAATCCCATAGAAAATCTGTGGAGGGAGCTGAAGGTTCGAGTTGCCAAATGTTAGCCTCGAAACCTTAATGACTTGGAGAAGATCTGCAAAGAGGAGTGGGACAAAATCCCTCCTGAGATGTGTGCAACTACAAGAAACGTCTGGCCTCTGTGATTGCCAACAAGGGTTCTGCCACCAAGTACTAAGTCATGTTTTGCAGAGCGGTCAAATACTTATTTCCCTCATTAAAATGCAAATCAATTTATAACATTTTTGACATGCGTATTTCTGGATTTTTTGTTGTTATTCGGTCTCTCACTGTTCAAATAAACCTACCATTAAAATTATAGACTGATCATGTCTTTGTCAGTGGGCAAACGTACAAAATCATCAGGGGATCAAATACTTTTTTCCCACACTGTATATATATATATATAATTTTCTCTTTTATTTTTCTTCCTTAGAACAGACTCTCTTGTACACTTATTTAGTGTTGTTTACACTGTTTCAAATTATCAGAAAAATATCATATTTGTTTGCCTATTTTTTATTCTGTACAGGCTTCCTTCTTTTCACCCTGTCATTTAGGTTAGTATCGTGGAGTAACTACAATGTTGTTGATCCATCCTCAGTTTTCTCCTATCACAGCCATTAAAACGCTAACTGTTTTAAAGTCCTCATGGTGAAATCCCTGAGCGGTTTCCTTTCGTTCCGGCAACTGAGTTAGGAAGGACGCCTGTATCTTTGTAGTGACTGGGTGTATTGATACACCATCCAAAGTGTAATTAATAACTTCACCATGCTCGAAGGGATATTCACTGTCTGCGAGGCATTGGAAAACCTCCCTGGTCTTTACGGTTGAATCTATGTTTGAAATGCACTGTTGACTGAAGGACCTTACAGATAATTCCTGGAGTGGGGTACAGTTCAAAATTCATGTTAACCACTATTATGGAACACAGAGTGAGTCCATGCAACCTATTATGTGACTTGTTCAGCACATTTCTACTCCTGAACTTATTTTAGGCTTGCCATAACAAAGGGGTTGAATACTTATTCACTCAAGACATTTCAGCTTTTCATTTATTTGTAAAGATTTCTAAAAACAATCATTAAAGATTTCTAAAAACAATCATTCCACGTTGAGGTTGATTTCGATTGGTCAAAAGAAAAGACGACTCTCGGTCGACCAAGATTTGTTTTAGTCGGGGAAACACACACACACACACACACGATGACAGAAAGAGGAGACGTCTGCTGACAACAGCTGGCTAATGACTAACACCCACTCCTCTCTCCCGTTCCCATCCCTCCTTCCTGTCTCTGGGCTGCTGACATTAGTGACTTAACAAGCCCTGAATACCTGCACAGACACCTCAGACAGTAGAGATCCACGTCTCTCCTCAAAACCTCCCCCACACAATTACCTACCTTCCACACCTCGGGACAGGGTGACAGTCTCACACCCACGGCAATAACGGAATACTCACAAACAAACGGCTCGGGAGTGCACACAGACAAACCTCTCCCAGGGGAAGGAAATACTAGACCGAAGATGACAAGTCTAGAGATAGTAAAGGAAGACTAGCTGACCAGTCTAGAGATAGGAGTGGAAGTGGACAGAGTATACTTCTCTCTCACAGTCTATACAACTCACGGAGAACTATACTGAACAAAAAAATAAAAACGCAACATGTAAAGTGTTGGTCCCATGTTTCACAACCTGAAATAAAATATCCCATAAATCTTTCATACGCACTAAAATATTATTTCTCTCAAATGTTGTCCACAAATTTGTTTACATCCCTGTTAATGAGCATTTCTCCTTTGCCAAGATAATCCATCCACCTGAAAGGTGTGACAAATCAAAAAGCTAATTAAACAGCATGATCATTACACAGGTGCAACTTGTGCTGGGGAAAATAAAAGGCCACTAAAATGTGCACAACACAGATGTCTCAAGTTGAGGGAGCGTGCAATTGGCATACTGACTGCAGGAATGTCCACCAGAGCTGTTGCCAGAGAATTTAACGTTAATTTCTCTACCATAAACTGCCTTCAATGTCGTTTTAGAGAATTTTGGCGGTACGTCCAACCCGCCTCACAACCATGGACCACGTGTAACCACGCCAGCCCAGGACCTCCACATCCAGCTTCTTCACCTGCAGGAACGTCTGAGGAGGGACAGTGGGTGTGCTGAGGAGTATTTCTGTCTGTAATAAAATATTTTTGTGGGGAAAAACTCATTCTGACTGGCTGGGACTATGCCCTCCTAGGCCCACCCATGGCTGCACCCCTGCCCAGTCATGTGAAATCCATAGATTAGAGCCTAATCTGACCACGACTCCATTTTGCTCCTCCCTTCCTATAGGCAGAAACTCAAAACAGGAAGTACCCGTGCTAAGGACTATTCAACGCTGGTCTGACCAAATTGGAATACACGCTTCAAGATTGTTTTGATCACTTGGACTGGGATATGTTCCGGGTAGCTTGTGAAAATAATTCTGACGAATACACTGAAACGGTGACTGTGTTTATCAGGAAGTGTATAGGAGATGTTGTGCCCACTGTGACTATTAAAACCTAACCAGAAACCGTGGATAGATGGAAGTATTTGCGCAAAACTGAAAGCGTGAACCACCACATTTAGCCATGGCAAGGTGACTGGGCATATGGCAGAATACAAAACAGTGTAGCTACTCACTCCGCAAGGCAATTAAACTGGCAAAACATTAGTATAGAGACAAAGTGGAGTCGCAATTCAACGGCTCAGACACGAGACGTATGTGGCAGGGTCAACAGGCAATCACAGACTACAAAAGGAAAACCAGCCACGTCTCGTGTCTGAGCACAGACAAGCTAAACATCTTCTACACCCGCTTTGAGGATAACACCACCGACGCGGCCCACTACCAAGGACTGTGGGCTCTCCTTCTCCGTAGCCGACGTGAGTGTGTTAACCCCCGCAAGGCTGCCGGCCCAGACGGCATCCCTAGCCGCGTCCTCAGAGAATGCGCAGACCAGCTGGCTGGTGTGTTTACGGACATATTCAATCTCTCCCGTTTCCCAGTCTGCTGTCACCACATGCTTCAAGATGGCCACCATTGTTCCTGTACCCAAGAAAGCAAAGGAAACAAACTAAAATGACTATCGCCACGTAGCACTCACCTCAGTCATCATTAAGTGCTTTTAGAGACTAGTCAAGGATCATATCACCTCTACCTAACCAGTCACCCTAGACCCACTTCAATTTGCTTACCGCCACAATAGATCCACAGACGATGCAATCGCCATCACTCTGCACACTGCCCTATCCCATCTGGACAAGAGGAATACCCATTTAAGAATGCTGTTCATTGACCATTGCTCAGCATTCAACACCATAGTACCGATCACTGCACCTGTACACAGCCCATCTGAAATTAGCCCACCCAACTACCTCATCCCCATATTGTTATTTATTTTGCTCATTTGCACCCCAGTATCTCTATTTGCACATCATCTTTTGCACATCTATAATTTCAGTGTTAATACGAAATTTTAACTATTTTGCACTATGGCCTATTTATTGCCTTACCTTTTTACCCCAGATGTAACTCTGTGTTGTTGTTTTTAATCGCACTGCTTTGCTTTATCTTGGCCAGGTCGCAGTTGTAAATGAGAACTTGTTCTCAACTGGCTTACCTGGTTAAATAAAGGTTAAATAAAAAAATTAAACACTGCCCTATCCCATCTGGACAAGAGGAATACCTATGTAAGAATGCTGTTCATTGACTATTGCTCAGCATTCAACACCGTAGTACCCTCCAAGCTCATCATTAAGCTCGAGGCCCTGGGTCTGAACCCTGCCCTGTGCAACTGGGTCCTGGACATCCTGACGGGCTGCCCCCAGGTGGTGAAGGTAGGAAACAACACCACCACTTCGCTGATCCTCAACACAGGGGCCCCACAAGGGTGCGTGCTCAGCCCCCTCCTGTACTCCCTGTTCACCCATGACTGCGTGGCCAAGCACGCCTCCAACTCAATCATCAAGTTTGCAGACGACACAACAGTAGTAGGCTTGATTACCAACAATGACAGACAGCCTACAGGGAGGAGGTGAGGGCTCTGGGAGTGTGGTGCCAGGAAAATAACCTCACACTCAACGTCAACAAAACAAAGGAGATGATCGTGGACTTCAGGAAACAGCAGAGGGTGCACCCCCCTATCCACATCGACGGGACCGCAGTGGAGAAGGTGGAAAGCTTCAAGTTCCTTGGCGTACACATCCCTGACAATCTGAAATGGTCCACCCACGCAGACAGTGTGGTGAAGAAGGCGCAACAGAGCCTCTTCAACCTCAGGAGGCTGAAGAAATTTGGCTTGGCACCTAAAACCCTCAAACTTTTACAGATGCACAATTGAGAACATTCTGTCAGGCTGTATCACCGCCTGCTACGGCAACTGCACCGCCCGCAACCGCAGGGCTCTCCAGAGGGTGGTGCAGTCTGCCGAACGCATTACCGGGGGCAAACTACCCACCGTCCAGGACACCTACAGCACCCAATGTCACAGGAAGGCCAAAAAGATAATCAAGGACATCAACCACCCGAGCCACTGCCTGTTCACCCCGCTATCATCCAGAAGCCGAGGTCAGTACAGGTGCATCAAAGCTGGGACCAAGAGACTGAAAAACAGCTTCTATCTCAAGGCCATCAGACTGTTAAATAGCCATCACTAGCACATTAGAGGCTGCTGCTGCATATTGAAATCACTGGCCACTTTAAGAAATGGAACACTAGTCACTTTAATAATGTTTACATATCTTGCACTACTCATCTCATATGTATATACTGCATTCTATTCTATAATATTCTACTGTATCTTAGTCCATGCCGCTCTGTCATCGCTCGTCCATATATGTATATAATCTTAAATTCCATTCCTTACTAGTTTTGTGTGTATTGGGTATATGTTGTGTAATTGTTAGATATTACTGCACTGTTGGAGCTAGAAGCACAAGCATTTCGCTACACCCGCTATAACATCTGCTCATCTTGTATCGATGCCTCTGTGACGGTGTGGGCATTCATCTCGATTTTAAAGAAGTACATTTTTCTTTATTGGCTCCCAACTCATTGGAAACCTCACCCTGTTTACTACTTTTAAAAATGGTGGAAACGCTCAATGGTAAGGTCCATGTTAAAACTGGTTATATCCATGATGAGTCCTCTATCTCTCTCTACGATGACAAGCACAATTCCAATATAAAGTAGAGGTTTTTTTTTTTCAAAAGTTGCTGAAATGCCACCTGTGTCAACATACACTTAGGTTGGAGTCATTAAAACTCGTTTTTCAACGACTCCACAAATTTCTTGTTAACACACTATAGTTTTGGCAAGTCGGTTAGGACATTTCTTTGTGCATGACACAAGTATAATTTTTCCAACAATTGTTTACAGACAGATTATTTCACTTATAATTCACTGTATCACAATTCCAGTGGGTCAGACGTTTACATACACTAAGTTGACTGTGCTTTTAAACATCATTTTCTGGAAGCTTCTGATAGGCTAATTGACATAATTTGAGTCAATTGGAGGTGTAGCGGTAGATGTATTTCAAGGCCTACCTTCAAACTCTGTGCCTCTTTGCTTGACATCATGGGAAAATCAAAAGAAAATCAGCCAAGACCTCAGAAAAAGATTGTAGACCTCCACAAGTCTGGTTCATCCTTGGGAGCAATTTCCAAACGCCTGAAGGTACCACGTTCATCTGTACAAACAATAGTACACAAGTATAAACACCATGGGACCACGCAGACGTCATACCGCTCAGGAAGGAGACGGGTTCTGTCTCCTAGAGATGAACGTATTTTCGTGCGAAAAGCGCAAATCAATCCCAGAACAACAGCAAAGGACCTTGTGAAGATGCTGGAGGAAACAGGTACAAAAGTATCTATATCCACAGTAAAAGGAGTCCTATATCGACATAACCTGAAAGGTCGCTCAGCAAGGAAGAAACCACTGCTCCAAAACCGCCATAAAAAACCAGACTACGGTTTGCAACTGCACATGGGGACAAAGATCGTACTTTTTGGAGAAATGTCCTCTGGTCTGATGAAACAAAAATAGAACTGTTTGGCCATAATGACCATCGTTATGTTTGGAGGAAAAAGGGGGTCGCTTGCAAGCCGAAGAACACCATCCCAACCGTGAAGCACGGGAGTGGCAGCATCATGCTGTGGGGGTGCTTTGCTGCAGGAGGGACTGGTGCACTTCACAAAATAGATGGCATCATGAGGAAGGAAAATGATATGGCTATATAAAAATGCTAGCTGTGCCACTAGAGATCCTGGTTCGAATCCAGGCTCTGTCATAGCCGGCCGCAACTGGGAGACAATTGGCCCAGCGTCATCCAGGGTAGGGGAGGAAATGGTCGGCATAAGAGCGTCTGCTAAATGACTAAAATGTAAATGTATATTGAAGCAACATCTCAAGACATCAGTCAGGAAGTTAAAGCTTGGTCGCAAATGGGTCTTCCAAATGGACAATGACCCCAAGCATACTTCCAAAGTTGTGGCAAAATGGCTTAAGGACAACAAAGTCAAGGTATTGGAGTGGCCATCACAAAGCCCTGACCTCAATCCTATAGACAATGTGTGGGCAGAACTGAAAAAGCATGTGCGAGCAAGGAGGCCTACAAACCTGACTCAGTTACACCAGCTCTGTCAGGAGCAATGGGCCAAAATGTGGGAAGCTTGTGGAAGGCTACCCGAAACGTTTGACCAAAGTCAAACAATTTAAAGGCAATGCTACCAAACACTAATTGAGTGTATGTAAACTTCTGACCCACTGGGAATGTGATGAAAGAAATAAAAGCTTAAATAAATCACTCTACTATTATTCTGACATTTCACATTCTTAAAATAAAGTGGTGATCCTAACTGACCTAAGACAGGGAATTTTTACTAGGATTAAATGTCAGGAATTGTGAAAAACTGAGTTTAAATGTATTTGGCTAAGGTGTATGTAAACTTTCGACTTCAACTTTATATCAGTGAATTCGTAACAACCTAACCATTATGAAACTTCTATTTAATCAAATAAGCATCAATTACAAATGCTATTTTTTTGTTGACAAAATTCGACATTCATTGACCTCCATATAAAAATTCCTCAATTCGTAGGCTTATTTATTTTCCGTGGAAAGATTTTGGGCTGAGTAAAACCTCTTGTTTCGCCTCCTCTCCGACTCCCTGCTATAACTCGTCACCTTACCCCCCCTCAATGTCAAATGTAGCTGAGCGGTGTTACAGTGCACTGAAAGTTATAACAGGCCTGGGCTACATTCTGATATTGATGAGATATTATAGTAGGCTAAATACATTCGGCTGTTGTAGAGACTGGCCTGCCCGCTCTGTAAAAATGCATCTATCCTGCCATTTCAGAACGTGCGTAGCAAACTTGCAAGCGAGCAAACTTGCACTGTACACAATCTACATTGTGTACAGTGCAGTGAGCAAACATTGTTACCCTACCTGCGACATAAGTCTTCTTGGTAGGGCACTAGGTAGGGATCCTCCCGGAGCACCTCGCTGAGATCTGGCAGCTCGGTAAATTCTTCGTGTTCTGAATGGTCCGCCATCTTATGTTCCGTGATTCTAGCAGCAGAAGCACTAGTTTAGACCGCCGACATCTACGGAAACTTGGCAATATTAGAAGTACGGACAGAGTGGCCTTTTACTGTCTTGTCAAAAGTTTTCGGACACACACGTGTGGAGAGGGCGGGGCGTCCGAAACACACACACACACACTGCTTTCAGTCCCTCCCACCACGGAAGTCCCATGTGCGCAGTTGCAATCCGAGCCAGAAGCACCGCTTATTCAAACATACCGCAGGTCACAGGAATGCATCATCCACATTCTGTTGGCCTACATCTCACTCCGACTTTATTTATAGAATTACGACATTTATTGGTAGTAGCCTAAGTGCTGGCAGTCGGGCTGGCCTCCTTTCAACATAGGCCGCTGCATTTTCTCTGCATTCTGCAAAGCAAATTTAACTATTCTTTCCAATTATGGCAATAGATTTTTTCCCCGATGTTATATATCAACATACAATACTTGAATATAACATATATATTTTGTCCTACATTAATTCAGGTTTGTTGTATTTAGTTACTTGTCATCAATCTTTTTTCTTTTTCTCCCCCTCTCTTCTCTACTTCCTCTGATCTGAAGTCGCTAGAGACGCTGCGGGTGACAGATGTGTCCGATAAAGAACGGCGTAGTAGAACGCTGTATTGTTGTGGTTCTTTAATTAAAACCGTATCTTTTAACCGGTTTATTCTGCCTTAGGCCACGTTCCCGACTCCTGGCACAAGCCCCGGCCCATTACCTGTGTAAGTGGTGTGACCTGTGCACCGCTACCTTCTCCAGAGTCCTCTGCTCTGCTGGCACTAATAAAGTAGATCAGGGAAGGGCACTTGTATTCTACTCCGCTGGGAAATGCTGCAGAGGGAAAATAGAATGAAAAATAGAAGGATGAAACATATTATTTTTTCCTTTTTGCCTCCTTACTTAAAAGTAGCCTGTAGGCCTATAGTGCTGCATCCACTCTCCATATAGGCCTACTAGAAGAAACAAGCACTGTCAATGACTGAGGTTATTCTTCCCGGTATACCTAGAATGTGCTTCCTTTTTAAAGAATTTAACCATCATAGATTTATCATGGGCAGGAGCTCAATTTTAAGAATTTAACCATCATAGATGTATCATTGGCTGGAGCTCCATTTTAAGAATTTAACCATCATAGATTTATCATTGGCTGGAGCTCCATTTTAAGAATTTAACCATCATAGATTTATCATGGGCTGGAGCTCAATTTTAAGAATTTAACCATCATAGATGTATCATACGCTTGAGCCATATTTTAAGAATTTAACCATCATAGATTTATCATTGGCTGGAGCTCCATTTTAAGAATTTAACCATCATAGATTTATCATGGGCTGGAGCTCAATTTTAAGAATTTAACCATCATAGATGTATCATACGCTTGAGCTATATTTTAAGAATTTAACCATCATAGATTTATCATTGGCTGGAGCTCAATTTTAAGAATTTAACCATCATAGATTTATCATTGGCTGGAGCTCCATTTTAAGAATTTAACCATCATAGATTTATCATGGGCTGGAGCACAATTTTAAGAATTTAACCATCATAGATGTATCATACGCTTGAGCTACATTTTAAGAATTTAAACATCATAGATTTATCATGGGCTGGAGCTCAATTTTAAGAATTTAACCATCATAGATTTATCATTGGCTGGAGCTCCATTTTAAGAATTTAACCATCATAGATTTATCATTGGCTGGAGCTCCATTTTAAGAATTTAACCATCATAGATGTATCACGAGCTGGATCTTCTTTTTAAGAATTTAACCATCATAGATGTATCATGGGTTGGAGCTCCATTTTAAGAATTTAACCATCATAGATGTATCACGGGATGGATCTTAATTTTAAGAATTTAACCATCATAGATGTATCATGGGCTGTAGCTCAATTTTAAGAATTTAACCATCATAGATTTATCATTGGTTGGAGCTCCATTTTAAGAATTTAACCATCATATATTTATCATTGGCTGGAGCTCCATTTTAAGAATTTAACCATCATAGATTTATCATGGGCTGGAGCTCAATTTTAAGAATTTAACCATCATAGATGTATCATACTCTTGAGCTACATTTTAAGAATTTAACCATCATAGATTTATCATTGGCTGGAGCTCCATTTTAAGAATTTAACCATCATAGATTTATCATGGACTGGAGCTCCATTTTAAGAATTTAACCATCATAGATTTATCATGGACTGGAGCTCCATTTTAAGAATTTAACCATCATAGATGTATCACGGGCTGGATCTTAATTTTAAGAATTTAACTATCATAGATGTATCATGGGCTGGATCTTAATTTTAAGAATGTAACCATCATATATGTATCATGGAATGGAGCTCAATTTTAAGAATTTAACCATCATAGATGTATCATGGGCTGGATCTACATTTTAAGATTTTAACCATCATAGATTTATCATTGGCTGGAGCTCCATTTAAAGAATTTAACCATCATAGATTTATCATGGGCTGGAGCTCCATTTTAAGAATTTAACCATCATAGATTTATCATGGACTGGAGCTCCATTTTAAGAATTTAACCATCATAGATTTATCATGGGCTGGAGCTCCATTGAAATAATTTAACCATCACAGATGTATCATGGGCTGGAGCTCCATTTTAAGAATTTAACCATCATAGATGTATCACGGTCTGGATCTTAATTTTAAGAATTTAACCATCATAGATGTATCATGGGTTGGAGCTCCATTTTAAGAATTTAACCATCATAGATTTATCATGGGCTGGAGCTCAATTTTAAGAATTTAACCATCATAGATGTATCATACGCTTGAGCCATATTTTAAGAATTTAACCATCATAGATTTATCATTGGCTGGAGCTCCATTTTAAGAATTTAACCATCATAGATTTATCATGGGCTGGAGCTCAATTTTAAGAATTTAACCATCATAGATGTATCATACTCTTGAGCTACATTTTAAGAATTTAACCATCATAGATTTATCATTGGCTGGAGCTCCATTTTAAGAATTTAACCATCATAGATTTATCATGGACTGGAGCTCCATTTTAAGAATTTAACCATCATAGATTTATCATGGACTGGAGCTCCATTTTAAGAATTTAACCATCATAGATTTATCATGGACTGGATCTTAATTTTAAGAATTTAACCATCATAGATGTATCATGGGTTGGAGCTCCATTTTAAGAATTTAACCATCATAGATGTATCACGGGCTGGATCTTAATTTTAAGAATTTAACTATCATAGATGTATCATGGGCTGGATCTTAATTTTAAGAATGTAACCATCATATATGTATCATGGAATGGAGCTCAATTTTAAGAATTTAACCATCATAGATGTATCATGGGCTGGATCTACATTTTAAGATTTTAACCATCATAGATTTATCATTGGCTGGAGCTCCATTTAAAGAATTTAACCATCATAGATTTATCATGGGCTGGAGCTCCATTTTAAGAATTTAACCATCATAGATTTATCATGGACTGGAGCTCCATTTTAAGAATTTAACCATCATAGATTTATCATGGGCTGGAGCTCCATTGAAATAATTTAACCATCACAGATGTATCATGGGCTGGAGCTCCATTTTAAGAATTTAACCATCATAGATGTATCACGGTCTGGATCTTAATTTTAAGAATTTAACCATCATAGATGTATCATGGGTTGGAGCTCCATTTTAAGAATTTAACCATCATAGATTTATCATGGGCTGGAGCTCAATTTTAAGAATTTAACCATCATAGATGTATCATACGCTTGAGCCATATTTTAAGAATTTAACCATCATAGATTTATCATTGGCTGGAGCTCCATTTTAAGAATTTAACCATCATAGATTTATCATGGGCTGGAGCTCAATTTTAAGAATTTAACCATCATAGATGTATCATACGCTTGAGCTATATTTTAAGAATTTAACCATCATAGATTTATCATTGGCTGGAGCTCAATTTTAAGAATTTAACCATCATAGATTTATCATTGGCTGGAGCTCCATTTTAAGAATTTAACCATCATAGATTTATCATGGGCTGGAGCACAATTTTAAGAATTTAACCATCATAGATGTATCATACGCTTGAGCTACATTTTAAGAATTTAACCATCATAGATTTATCATTGGCTGGAGCTCAATTTTAAGAATTTAACCATCATAGATTTATCATTGGCTGGAGCTCCATTTTAAGAATTTAACCATCATAGATTTATCATTGGCTGGAGCTCCATTTTAAGAATTTAACCATCATAGATGTATCACGAGCTGGATCTTCTTTTTAAGAATTTAACCATCATAGATGTATCATGGGTTGGAGCTCCATTTTAAGAATTTTACCATCATAGATGTATCACGGGATGGATCTTAATTTTAAGAATTTAACCATCATAGATGTATCATGGGCTGTAGCTCAATTTTAAGAATTTAACCATCATAGATTTATCATTGGCTGGAGCTCCATTTTAAGAATTTAACCATCATATATTTATCATTGGCTGGAGCTCCATTTTAAGAATTTAACCATCATAGATTTATCATGGGCTGGAGCTCAATTTTAAGAATTTAACCATCATAGATGTATCATACTCTTGAGCTACATTTTAAGAATTTAACCATCATAGATTTATCATTGGCTGGAGCTCCATTTTAAGAATTTAACCATCATAGATTTATCATGGACTGGAGCTCCATTTTAAGAATTTAACCATCATAGATTTATCATGGACTGGAGCTCCATTTTAAGAATTTAACCATCATAGATTTATCATGGACTGGATCTTAATTTTAAGAATTTAACCATCATAGATGTATCATGGGTTGGAGCTCCATTTTAAGAATTTAACCATCATAGATGTATCACGAGCTGGATCTTAATTTTAAGAATTTAACTATCATAGATGTATCATGGGCTGGATCTTTTTTAATTTTAAGAATTTAACCATCATATATGTATCATGGAATGGAGCTCAATTTTAAGAATTTAACCATCATAGATGTATCATGGGCTGGATCTACATTTTAAGATTTTAACCATCATAGATTTATCATTGGCTGGAGCTCCATTTAAAGAATTTAACCATCATAGATTTATCATGGGCTGGAGCTCCATTTTAAGAATTTAACCATCATAGATTTATCATGGACTGGAGCTCCATTTTAAGAATTTAACCATCATAGATTTATCATGGGCTGGAGCTCCATTGAAATAATTTAACCATCACAGATGTATCATGGGCTGGAGCTCCATTTTAAGAATATAACCATCATAGATGTATCACGGTCTGGATCTTAATTTTAAGAATTTAACCATCATAGATGTATCATGGGTTGGAGCTCCATTTAAAGAATTTAACCATCATAGATGTATCACGGTCTGGATCTTAATTTTAAGAATTTAACCATCATAGATGTATCATGGGCTGGATCTTAATTTTAAGAATTTAACCATCATAGATGTATCATGGAATGGAGCTCAATTTTAAGAGTTTAACCATCATAGATGTATCATGGGCTGGAGCTCCATTTTAAGAACTTAACCATCATAGATTTATCATTGGCTGGTGCTCCATTTTAAGAATTTAACGATCATAGATGTATCATACGCTTGAGCTCCATTTTAAGAATTTAACCATCATTGATTTATCATGGACTGGAGCTCCATTTTAAGAATTTAACCATCATAGATGTATCATGGGCTGGAGCTCCATTGAAAGAATTTAACCATCACAGATGTATCACGGGTTGGATCTTAATTTTAAGAATTTAACCATCATAGATTTATCATGGGCTGGAGCTCCATTTAAAGAATTTAACCATCATATATTTGTCATGGGCTGGAGCTCCAATGAAATAATTTAACCATCACAGATGTATAACGGGTTAGATCTTAATTTTAAGAATTTAACCATCATAGATTTATCATGGGCTGGAGCTCCATTTTAAGAAGTTAACCATCATAGATTTATCATTGGCTGGAGCTCCATTTAAAGAATTTAACCATCATAGATTTATCATTGGCTGGATCTTAATTTTAAGAATTTAACCATCATTGATTTATCATGGGCTGGAGCTCCATTTTAAGAAGTTAACCATCATATATTTATCATTGGCTGGAGCTCCATTTTAAGAATTTAACCATCATAGATTTATCATGGGCTGGAGATCAATTTTAAGAATTTAACCATCATAGATGTATCATACGCTTGAGCTCCATTTAAAGAATTTAACCATCATAGATGTATCATGGGCTGGATCTTAATTTTAAGAATTGAACCATCATAGATTTATCATGGGCTGGAGCTCCATTTTAAGAAGTTAACCATCATATATTTATCATTGGCTGGAGCTCCATTTTAAGAATTTAACCATCATAGATTTATCATGGGCTGGAGCTCCATTTTAAGAATTTAACCATCATAGATTTATCATGGGCTGGAGCTCAATTTTAAGAATTTAACCATCATAGATTTGTCATGGGCTGGAGCTCCATTGAAAGAATTTAACCATCACAGATGTATCACAGGTTGGATCTTAATTTCAAGTACTTAACCATCATAGATTTATCATGGGCTGGAGCTCCATTGTAAGAATTTAACCATCATAGATTTATCATTGGCTGGAGCTCCATTTTAAGAATTTAACCATCATAGATTTATCATGGACTGGAGCTCCATTTTAAGAATTTAACCATCATAGATTTATCATTGGCTGGAGCTCCATTGAAAGAATTTAACCATCACAGATGTATCACGGGTTGGATCTTAATTTTAAGAATTTAACCATCATAGATTTATCATGGGCTGGAGCTCCATTTTAAGAATTTAACCATCATAGATTGATCATGGGCTGGAGCTCCATTTAAAGAATTTAACCAACATAGATTTGAAATGGGCTGGAGCTCCATTGAAAGAATTTAACCATCACAGATGTATCACGGGTTGGTTCTTAATTATAAGAATTTAACCATCATAGATTTATTATTGGCTGGAGCTCCATTTTAAGAATTTATCCATCATAGATTTATCATTGGCTGGATCTTAATTTTAAGAATTTAACCATCATAGATTTATCATGGGCAGGAGCTCCATTTTAAGAATTTAACCATCATAGATTTATCATTGGCTGGAGCTCCATTTAAAGATTTTAACCATCATAGATTTATCATTGGCTCGAGCTCCATTTTAAGAATTTAACCATCATAGATTTATCATGGGCTGGAGCTCAATTTTAAGAATTTAACCATCATAGATGTATCATACTCTTGAGCTCCATTTTAAGAATTTAACCATCATAGATTTATCATTGGCTGGAGCTCCATTTTAAGAATTTAACAATCATTGATTTATCATTGGTTGGAGCTCCATTTTAAGAATTTAACCATCATAGATTTATCATGGGCTGGAGCTCAATTTTAAGAATTTAACCATCATAGATGTATCATACTCTTCAGCTACATTTAAAGAATTTAACCATCATAGATTTATCATGGGCTGGAGCTCCATTTTAAGAATTTAACCATCATAGATTTATCATGGACTGGAGCTCCATTTTAAGAATTTAACCATCATAGATGTATCATGGGCTGGAGCTCCATTGAAAGAATTTAACCATCACAGATGTATCACGGGTTGGATCTTAATTTTAAGAATTTAACCATCATAGATTTATCATGGGCTGGAGCTCCATTTAAAGAATTTAACCAACATAGATTTGTCATGGGCTGGAGCTCCATTGAAATAATTTAACCATCACAGATGTATAACGGGTTAGATCTTAATTTTAAGAATTTAACCATCATAGATTTATCATGGGCTGGAGCTCCATTTTAAGAAGTTAACCATCATAGATTTATCATTGGCTGGAGCTCCATTTAAAGAATTTAACCATCATAGATTTATCATTGGCTGGATCTTAATTTTAAGAATTTAACCATCATAGATTTATCATGGGCTGGAGCTCCATTGAAATAATTTAACCATCACAGATGTATCATGGGCTGGAGCTCCATTTAAAGAATTTAACCATCATAGATGTATCACGGTCTGGATCTTAATTTTAAGAAATTAACCATCATAGATGTATCATGGGTTGGAGCTCCATTTAAAGAATTTAACCATCATAGATGTATCACGGTCTGGATCTTAATTTTAAGAATTTAACCATCATAGATGTATCATGGGCTGGATCTTAATTTTAAGAATTTAACCATCATAGATGTATCATGGAATGGAGCTCAATTTTAAGAGTTTAACCATCATAGATGTATCATGGGCTGGAGCTCCATTTTAAGAACTTAACCATCATAGATTTATCATTGGCTGGTGCTCCATTTTAAGAATTTAACCATCATAGATGTATCATACGCTTGAGCTCCATTTAAAGAATTTAACCATCATAGATTTATCATGGACTGGAGCTCCATTTTAAGAATTTAACCATCATAGATGTATCATGGGCTGGAGCTCCATTGAAAGAATTTAACCATCACAGATGTATCACGGGTTGGATCTTAATTTTAAGAATTTAACCATCATAGATTTATCATGGTCTGGAGCTCCATTTAAAGAATTTAACCAACATAGATTTGTCATGGGCTGGAGCTCCATTGAAATAATTTAACCATCACAGATGTATAACGGGTTAGATCTTAATTTTAAGAATTTAACCATCATAGATTTATCATGGGCTGGAGCTCCATTTTAAGAAGTTAACCATCATAGATTTATCATTGGCTGGAGCTCCATTTAAAGAATTTAACCATCATAGATTTATCATTGGCTGGATCTTAATTTTAATAATTTAACCATCATAGATTTATCATGGGCTGGAGCTCCATTTTAAGAAGTTAACCATCATATATTTATCATTGGCTGGAGCTCCATTTTAAGAATTTAACCATCATAGATTTATCATGGGCTGGAGCTCCATTTTAAGAATTTAACCATCATAGATTTATCATGGGCTGGAGCTCAATTTTAAGAATTTAACCATCATAGATTTGTCATGGGCTGGAGCTCCATTGAAAGAATTTAACCATCACAGATGTATCACGGGTTGGATCTTAATTTCAAGTACTTAACCATCATAGATTTATCATGGGCTGGAGCTCCATTGTAAGAATTTAACCATCATAGATTTATCATTGGCTGGAGCTCCATTTTAAGAATTTAACCATCATAGATTTATCATGGACTGGAGCTCCATTTTAAGAATTTAACCATCATAGATTTATCATTGGCTGGAGCTCCATTGAAAGAATTTAACCATCACAGATGTATCACGGGTTGGATCTTAATTTTAAGAATTTAACCATCATAGATTTATCATGGGCTGGAGCTCCATTTTAAGAATTTAACCATCATAGATTGATCATGGGCTGGAGCTCCATTTAAAGAATTTAACCAACATAGATTTGAAATGGGCTGGAGCTCCATTGAAAGAATTTAACCATCACAGATGTATCACGGGTTGGATCTTAATTAGAAGAATTTAACCATCATAGATTTATCATTGGCTGGAGCTCCATTTTAAGAATTTATCCATCATAGATTTATCATTGGCTGGATCTTAATTTTAAGAATTTAACCATCATAGATTTATCATGGGCAGGAGCTCAATTTTAAGAATTTAACCATCATAGATTTATCATTGGCTGGAGCTCCATTTTAAGAATTTAACCATCATAGATTTATCATGGGCTGGAGCTCAATTTTAAGAATTTAACCATCATAGATGTATCATACTCTTGAGCTCCATTTTAAGAATTTAACCATCATAGATTTATCATTGGCTGGAGCTCCATTTTAAGAATTTAACAATCATAGATTTATCATTGGTTGGAGCTCCATTTTAAGAATTTAACCATCATAGATTTATCATGGGCTGGAGCTCAATTTTAAGAATGTAACCATCATAGATGTATCATACTCTTCAGCTACATTTAAAGAATTTAACCATCATAGATTTATCATTGGCTGGAGCTCCATTTTAAGAATTTAACCATCATAGATTTATCATGGACTGGAGCTCCATTTTAAGAATTTAACCATCATAGATGTATCATGGGCTGGAGCTCCATTGAAAGAATTTAACCATCACAGATGTATCACGGGTTGGATCTTAATTTTAAGAATTTAACCATCATAGATTTATCATGGGCTGGAGCTCCATTTAAAGAATTTAACCAACATAGATTTGTCATGGGCTGGAGCTCCATTGAAATAATTTAACCATCACAGATGTATAACGGGTTAGATCTTAATTTTAAGAATTTAACCATCATAGATTTATCATGGGCTGGAGCTCCATTTTAAGAAGTTAACCATCATAGATTTATCATTGGCTGGAGCTCCATTTAAAGAATTTAACCATCATAGATTTATCATTGGCTGGATCTTAATTTTAATAATTTAACCATCATAGATTTA
This sequence comes from Coregonus lavaretus, assembly GCF_964263955.1. Lineage (NCBI taxonomy): Eukaryota > Metazoa > Chordata > Actinopteri > Salmoniformes > Salmonidae > Coregonus > Coregonus lavaretus. Next base: position 71,394 of record NW_028165298.1, read on the forward strand.
TCATGGGCTGGAGCTCCATTTTAAGAAGTTAACCATCATATATTTATCATTGGCTGGAGCTCCATTTTAAGAATTTAACCATCATAGATTTATCATGGGCTGGAGATCAATTTTAAGAATTTAACCATCATAGATGTATCATACGCTTGAGCTCCATTTAAAGAATTTAACCATCATAGATGTATCATGGGCTGGATCTTAATTTTAAGAATTGAACCATCATAGATTTATCATGGGCTGGAGCTCCATTTTAAGAAGTTAACCATCATATATTTATCATTGGCTGGAGCTCCATTTTAAGAATTTAACCATCATAGATTTATCATGGGCTGGAGCTCCATTTTAAGAATTTAACCATCATAGATTTATCATGGGCTGGAGCTCAATTTTAAGAATTTAACCATCATAGATTTGTCATGGGCTGGAGCTCCATTGAAAGAATTTAACCATCACAGATGTATCACGGGTTGGATCTTAATTTCAAGTACTTAACCATCATAGATTTATCATGGGCTGGAGCTCCATTGTAAGAATTTAACCATCATAGATTTATCATTGGCTGGAGCTCCATTTTAAGAATTTAACCATCATAGATTTATCATGGACTGGAGCTCCATTTTAAGAATTTAACCATCATAGATTTATCATTGGCTGGAGCTCCATTGAAAGAATTTAACCATCACAGATGTATCACGGGTTGGATCTTAATTTTAAGAATTTAACCATCATAGATTTATCATGGGCTGGAGCTCCATTTTAAGAATTTAACCATCATAGATTGATCATGGGCTGGAGCTCCATTTAAAGAATTTAACCAACATAGATTTGAAATGGGCTGGAGCTCCATTGAAAGAATTTAACCATCACAGATGTATCACGGGTTGGATCTTAATTATAAGAATTTAACCATCATAGATTTATCATTGGCTGGAGCTCCATTTTAAGAATTTATCCATCATAGATTTATCATTGGCTGGATCTTAATTTTAAGAATTTAACCATCATAGATTTATCATGGGCAGGAGCTCAATTTTAAGAATTTAACCATCATAGATTTATCATTGGCTGGAGCTCCATTTTAAGAATTTAACCATCATAGATTTATCATGGGCTGGAGCTCAATTTTAAGAATTTAACCATCATAGATGTATCATACTCTTGAGCTCCATTTTAAGAATTTAACCATCATAGATTTATCATTGGCTGGAGCTCCATTTTAAGAATTTAACAATCATAGATTTATCATTGGTTGGAGCTCCATTTTAAGAATTTAACCATCATAGATTTATCATGGGCTGGAGCTCAATTTTAAGAATGTAACCATCATAGATGTATCACGGGTTGGATCTTAATTTTAAGAATTTAACCATCATAGATTTATCATGGGCTGGAGCTCCATTTAAAGAATTTAACCAACATAGATTTGTCATGGGCTGGAGCTCCATTGAAATAATTTAACCATCACAGATGTATAACGGGTTAGATCTTAATTTTAAGAATTTAACCATCATAGATTTATCATGGGCTGGAGCTCCATTTTAAGAAGTTAACCATCATAGATTTATCATTGGCTGGAGCTCCATTTAAAGAATTTAACCATCATAGATTTATCATTGGCTGGATCTTAATTTTAAGAATTTAACCATCATAGATTTATCATGGGCTGGAGCTCCATTTTAAGAAGTTAACCATCATATATTTATCATTGGCTGGAGCTCCATTTTAAGAATTTAACCATCATAGATTTATCATGGGCTGGAGATCAATTTTAAGAATTTAACCATCATAGATGTATCATACGCTTGAGCTCCATTTAAAGAATTTAACCATCATAGATGTATCATGGGCTGGATCATAATTTTAAGAATTGAACCATCATAGATTTATCATGGGCTGGAGCTCCATTTTAAGAAGTTAACCATCATATATTTATCATTGGCTGGAGCTCCATTTTAAGAATTTAACCATCATAGATTTATCATGGGCTGGAGCTCCATTTTAAGAATTTAACCATCATAGATTTATCATGGGCTGGAGCTCAATTTTAAGAATTTAACCATCATAGATTTGTCATGGGCTGGAGCTCCATTGAAAGAATTTAACCATCACAGATGTATCACGGGTTGGATCTTAATTTCAAGTACTTAACCATCATAGATTTATCATGGGCTGGAGCGCCATTGTAAGAATTTAACCATCATAGATTTATCATTGGCTGGAGCTCCATTTTAAGAATTTAACCATCATAGATTTATCATGGACTGGAGCTCCATTTTAAGAATTTAACCATCATAGATTTATCATTGGCTGGAGCTCCATTGAAAGAATTTAACCATCACAGATGTAACACGGGTTGGATCTTAATTTTAAGAATTTAACCATCATAGATTTATCATGGGCTGGAGCTCCATTTTAATAATTTAACCATCATAGATTGATCATGGGCTGGAGCTCCATTGAAAGAATTTAACCATCACAGATGTATCACGGGTTGGATCTTAATTATAAGAATTTAACCATCATATATTTATCATTGGCTGGAGCTCCATTTTAAGAATTTATCCATCATAGATTTATCATTGGCTGGATCTTAATTTTAAGATTTTAACCATCATAGATTTATCATTGGCTCGAGCTCCATTTTAAGAATTTAACCATCATAGATTTATCATGGGCTGGAGCTCAATTTTAAGAATTTAACCATCATAGATGTATCATACTCTTGAGCTCCATTTTAAGAATTTAACCATCATAGATTTATCATTGGCTGGAGCTCCATTTTAAGAATTTAACAATCATAGATTTATCATTGGTTGGAGCTCCATTTTAAGAATTTAACCATCATAGATTTATCATGGGCTGGAGCTCAATTTTAAGAATTTAACCATCATAGATGTATCATACTCTTCAGCTACATTTAAAGAATTTAACCATCATAGATTTATCATTGGCTGGAGCTCCATTTTAAGAATTTAACCATCATAGATTTATCATGGACTGGAGCTCCATTTTAAGAATTTAACCATCATAGATTTATCATGGGCTGGAGCTCCATTGAAATAATTTAACCATCACAGATGTATCATTGGCTGGAGCTCCATTTTAAGAATTTAACCATCATAGATTTATCATGGACTGGAGCTCCATTTTAAGAATTTAACCATCATAGATTTGTCATGGGCTGGATCTTAATTTTAAGAATTTAACCATCATAGATGTATCATGGAATGGAGCTCAATTTTAAGAATTTAACCATCATAGATGTATCATGGGCTGGAGCTCAATTTTAAGAATTTAACCATCATAGATTTATCATTGGCTGGTGCTCCATTTAAGAATTTAACCATCATAGATTTATCATTGGCTGGAGCCCCATTTAAAGAATTTAACCATCATAGATTTATCATTGGCTGGAGCTCCATTTTAAGAATTTATCCATCATAGATTTATCATTGGCTGGAGCTCCATTTTAAGAATTTAACCATCTTAGATTTATCATGGGCTGGAGCTCAATTTTAAGAATTTAACCATCATAGATGTATCATACTCTTGAGCTACATTTAAAGAATTTAACCATCTTAGATTTATCATGGGCTGGAGCTCAATTTTAAGAATTTAACCATCATAGATGTATCATACTCTTGAGCTACATTTTAAGAATTTAACCATCATAGATTTATCATTGGCTGGAGCTCCATTTTAAGAATTTAACCATCATAGATTTATCATGGACTGGAGCTCCATTTTAAGAATTTAACCATCATAGATTTATCATGGACTGGAGCTCCATTTTAAGAATTTAACCATCATAGATTTATCATGGACTGTATCTTAATTTTAAGAATTTAACCATCATAGATGTATCACGGGCTGGATCTTAATTTTAAGAATTTAACTATCATAGATGTATCATGGGCTGGATCTTAATTTTAAGAATTTAACCATTATATATGTATCATGGAATGGAGCTCAATTTTAAGAATTTAACCATCATAGATGTATCATGGGCTGGATCTACATTTTAAGATTTTAACCATCATAGATTTATCATTGGCTGGAGCTCCATTTAAAGAATTTAACCATCATAGATTTATCATGGGCTGGAGCTCCATTTTAAGAATTTAACCATCATAGATTTATCATGGACTGGAGCTCCATTTTAAGAATTTAACCATCATAGATTTATCATGGGCTGGAGCTCCATTGAAATAATTTAACCATCACAGATGTATCATGGGCTGGAGCTCCATTTTAAGAATTTAACCATCATAGATGTATCACGGTCTGGATCTTAATTTTAAGAGTTTAACCATCATAGATGTATCATGGGCTGGAGCTCCATTTTAAGAACTTAACAATCATAGATTTATCATTGGCTGGTGCTCCATTTTAAGAATTTAACCATCATAGATGTATCATACGCTTGAGCTCCATTTTAAGAATTTAACCATCATAGATTTATCATGGACTGGAGCTCCATTTTAAGAATTTAACCATCATAGATGTATCATGGGCTGGAGCTCCATTGAAAGAATTTAACCATTACAGATGTATCACGGGTTGGATCTTAATTTTAAGAATTTAACCATCATAGATTTATCATGGGCTGGAGCTCCATTTAAAGAATTTAACCATCATAGATTTATCATTGGCTGGAGCTCCATTTAAAGAATTTAACCATCATAGATTTATCATTGGCTGGATCTTAATTTTAAGAATTTAACCATCATTGATTTATCATGGGCTGGAGCTCCATTTTAAGAAGTTAACCATCATATATTTATCATTGGCTGGAGCTCCATTTTAAGAATTTAACCATCATAGATTTATCATGGGCTGGAGATCAATTTTAAGAATTTAACCATCATAGATGTATCATACGCTTGAGCTCCATTTAAAGAATTTAACCATCATAGATGTATCATGGGCTGGATCTTAATTTTAAGAATTGAACCATCATAGATTTATCATGGGCTGGAGCTCCATTTTAAGAAGTTAACCATCATATATTTATCATTGGCTGGAGCTCCATTTTAAGAATTTAACCATCATAGATTTATCATGGGCTGGAGCTCCATTTTAAGAATTTAACCATCATAGATTTATCATGGGCTGGAGCTCAATTTTAAGAATTTAACCATCATAGATTTGTCATGGGCTGGAGCTCCATTGAAAGAATTTAACCATCACAGATGTATCACGGGTTGGATCTTAATTTCAAGTACTTAACCATCATAGATTTATCATGGGCTGGAGCGCCATTGTAAGAATTTAACCATCATAGATTTATCATTGGCTGGAGCTCCATTTTAAGAATTTAACCATCATAGATTTATCATGGACTGGAGCTCCATTTTAAGAATTTAACCATCATAGATTTATCATTGGCTGGAGCTCCATTGAAAGAATTTAACCATCACAGATGTATCACGGGTTGGATCTTAATTTTAAGAATTTAACCATCATAGATTTATCATGGGCTGGAGCTCCATTTTAAGAATTTAACCATCATAGATTGATCATGGGCTGGAGCTCCATTTAAAGAATTTAACCAACATAGATTTGAAATGGGCTGGAGCTCCATTGAAAGAATTTAACCATCACAGATTTATCATTGGCTCGAGCTCCATTTTAAGAATTTATCCCTTCATAGATTTATCATTGGCTGGATCTTAATTTTAAGAATTTAACCATCATAGATTTATCATGGGCAGGAGCTCAATTTTAAGAATTTAACCATCATAGATTTATCATTGGCTGGAGCTCCATTTAAAGATTTTAACCATCATAGATTTATCATTGGCTCGAGCTCCATTTTAAGAATTTAACCATCATAGATTTATCATGGGCTGGAGCTCAATTTTAAGAATTTAACCATCATAGATGTATCATACTCTTGAGCTCCTTTTAAGAATTTAACCATCATAGATTTATCATTGGCTGGAGCTCCATTTTAAGAATTTAACAATCATAGATTTATCATGGGCTGGAGCTCCATTGAAATAATTTAACCATCACAGATGTATCATTGTCTGGAGCTCCATTTTAAGAATTTAACCATCATAGATTTATCATGGACTGGAGCTCCATTTAAAGAATTTAACCATCATAGATTTGTCATGGGCTGGATCTTAATTTTAAGAATTTAACCATCATAGATGTATCATGGAATGGAGCTCAATTTTAAGAATTTAACCATCATAGATGTATCATGGGCTGGAGCTCAATTTTAAGAATTTAACCATCATAGATTCATCATTGGCTGGTGCTCCATTTAAGAATTTAACCATCATAGATTTATCATTGGCTGGAGCTCCATTTAAAGAATTTAACCATCATAGATTTATCATTGGCTGGAGCTCCATTTTAAGAATTTAACCATCATAGATTTATCATTGGCTGGAGCTCCATTTTAAGAATTTAACCATCTTAGATTTATCATGGGCTGGAGCTCAATTTTAAGAATTTAACCATCATAGATGTATCATACTCTTGAGCTACATTTAAAGAATTTAACCATCATAGATGTATCATTGGCTGGAGCTCCATTTTAAGAATTTAACCATCATAGATTTATCATGGGCTGGAGCTCCATTTTAAGAATTTAACCATCATAGATTTGTCATGGGCTGGAGCTCCATTGAAAGAATTTAACCATCACAGATGTATCATGGGTTGGATCTTAATTTCAAGAATTTAACCATCATAGATGTATCATGGGCTGGAGCTCAATTTTAAGAATTTAACCATCATAGATTTATCATTGGCTGGTGCTCCATTTAAGAATTTAACCATCATAGATTTATCATTGGCTGGAGCTCCATTTAAAGAATTTAACCATCATAGATTTATCATTGGCTGGAGCTCCATTTTAAGAATTTAACCATCATAGATTTATCATTGGCTGGAGCTCCATTTTAAGAATTTAACCATCTTAGATTCATTATGGGCTGGAGCTCAACTTTAAGAATTTAACCATCATAGATGTATCATACTCTTGAGCTACATTTAAAGAATTTAACCATCTTAGATTTATCATGGGCTGGAGCTCAATTTTAAGAATTTAACCATCATAGATGTATCATACTCTTGAGCTACATTTAAAGAATTTAACCATCATAGATTTATCATGGGCTGGAGCACAATTTTAAGAATTTAACCATCATAGATGTATCATACGCTTGAGCTACATTTTAAGAATTTAACCATCATAGATTTATCATTGGCTGGAGCTCAATTTTAAGAATTTAACCATCATAGATTTATCATTGGCTGGAGCTCCATTTTAAGAATTTAGCCATCATAGATTTATCATTGGCTGGAGCTCCATTTTAAGAATTTAACCATCATAGATGTATCACGAGCTGGATCTTCTTTTTAAGAATTTAACCATCATAGATGTATCATGGGTTGGAGCTCCATTTTAAGAATTTAACCATCATAGATGTATCACGGGATGGATCTTAATTTTAAGAATTTAACCATCATATATTTATCATTGGCTGGAGCTCCATTTTAAGAATTTAACCATCATAGATTTATCATGGGCTGGAGCTCAATTTTAAGAATTTAACCATCATAGATGTATCATACTCTTGAGCTACATTTTAAGAATTTAACCATCATAGATTTATCATTGGCTGGAGCTCCATTTTAAGAATTTAACCATCATAGATTTATCATGGACTGGAGCTCCATTTTAAGAATTTAACCATCATAGATTTATCATGGACTGGAGCTCCATTTTAAGAATTTAACCATCATAGATTTATCATGGACTGGATCTTAATTTTAAGAATTTAACCATCATAGATGTATCACGGGCTGGATCTTAATTTTAAGAATTTAACTATCATAGATTTATCATTGGCTCGAGCTCCATTTTAAGAATTTAACCATCATAGATTTATCATGGGCTGGAGCTCAATTTTAAGAATTTAACCATCATAGATGTATCATACTCTTGAGCTCCTTTTAAGAATTTAACCATCATAGATTTATCATTGGCTGGAGCTCCATTTTAAGAATTTAACAATCATAGATTTATCATGGGCTGGAGCTCCATTGAAATAATTTAACCATCACAGATGTATCATTGTCTGGAGCTCCATTTTAAGAATTTAACCATCATAGATTTATCATGGACTGGAGCTCCATTTAAAGAATTTAACCATCATAGATTTGTCATGGGCTGGATCTTAATTTTAACAATTTAACCATCATAGATGTATCATGGAATGGAGCTCAATTTTAAGAATTAACCATCATAGATGTATCATGGGCTGGAGCTCAATTTTAAGAATTTAACCATCATAGATTTATCATTGGCTGGTGCTCCATTTAAGAATTTAACCATCATAGATTTATCATTGGCTGGAGCTCCATTTAAAGAATTTAACCATCATAGATTTATCATTGGCTGGAGCTCCATTTTAAGAATTTAACCATCATAGATTTATCATTGTCTGGAGCTCCATTTTAAGAATTTAACCATCTTAGATTTATCATGGGCTGGAGCTCAATTTTAAGAATTTAACCATCATAGATGTATCATACTCTTGAGCTACATTTAAAGAATTTAACCATCATAGATGTATCATTGGCTGGAGCTCCATTTTAAGAATTTAACCATCATAGATTTATCATGGGCTGGAGCTCCATTTTAAGAATTTAACCATCATAGATTTGTCATGGGCTGGAGCTCCATTGAAAGAATTTAACCATCACAGATGTATCATGGGTTGGATCTTAATTTCAAGAATTTAACCATCATAGATGTATCATGGGCTGGAGCTCAATTTTAAGAATTTAACCATCATAGATTTATCATTGGCTGGTGCTCCATTTAAGAATTTAACCATCATAGATTTATCATTGGCTGGAGCTCCATTTAAAGAATTTAACCATCATAGATTTATCATTGGCTGGAGCTCCATTTTAAGAATTTAACCATCATAGATTTATCATTGGCTGGAGCTCCATTTTAAGAATTTAACCATCTTAGATTCATCATGGGCTGGAGCTCAATTTTAAGAATTTAACCATCATAGATGTATCATACTCTTGAGCTACATTTAAAGAATTTAACCATCTTAGATTTATCATGGGCTGGAGCTCAATTTTAAGAATTTAACCATCATAGATGTATCATACTCTTGAGCTACATTTAAAGAATTTAACCATCATAGATTTATCATGGGCTGGAGCACAATTTTAAGAATTTAACCATCATAGATGTATCATACGCTTGAGCTACATTTTAAGAATTTAACCATCATAGATTTATCATTGGCTGGAGCTCAATTTTAAGAATTTAACCATCATAGATTTATCATTGGCTGGAGCTCCATTTTAAGAATTTAGCCATCATAGATTTATCATTGGCTGGAGCTCCATTTTAAGAATTTAACCATCATAGATGTATCACGAGCTGGATCTTCTTTTTAAGAATTTAACCATCATAGATGTATCATGGGTTGGAGCTCCATTTTAAGAATTTAACCATCATAGATGTATCACGGGATGGATCTTAATTTTAAGAATTTAACCATCATAGATGTATCATGGGCTGTAGCTCAATTTTAAGAATTTAACCATCATAGATTTATCATTGGCTGGAGCTCCATTTTAAGAATTTAACCATCATATATTTATCATTGGCTGGAGCTCCATTTTAAGAATTTAACCATCATAGATTTATCATGGGCTGGAGCTCAATTTTAAGAATTTAACCATCATAGATGTATCATACTCTTGAGCTACATTTTAAGAATTTAACCATCATAGATTTATCATTGGCTGGAGCTCCATTTTAAGAATTTAACCATCATAGATTTATCATGGACTGGAGCTCCATTTTAAGAATTTAACCATCATAGATTTATCATGGACTGGAGCTCCATTTTAAGAATTTAACCATCATAGATTTATCATGGACTGGATCTTAATTTTAAGAATTTAACCATCATAGATGTATCACGGGCTGGATCTTAATTTTAAGAATTTAACTATCATAGATGTATCATGGGCTGGATCTTAATTTTAAGAATTTAACCATCATATATGTATCATGGAATGGAGCTCAATTTTAAGAATTTAACCATCATAGATGTATCATGGGCTGGATCTACATTTTAAGATTTTAACCATCATAGATTTATCATTGGCTGGAGCTCCATTTAAAGAATTTAACCATCATAGATTTATCATGGGCTGGAGCTCCATTTTAAGAATTTAACCATCATAGATTTATCATGGACTGGAGCTCCATTTTAAGAATTTAACCATCATAGATTTATCATGGGCTGGAGCTCCATTGAAATAATTTAACCATCACAGATGTATCATGGGCTGGAGCTCCATTTTAAGAATTTAACCATCATAGATGTATCACGGTCTGGATCTTAATTTTAAGAATTTAACCATCATAGATGTATCATGGGTTGGAGCTCCATTTTAAGAATTTAACCATCATAGCTGTATCACGGTCTGGATCTTAATTTTAAGAATTTAACCATCATAGATGTATCATGGGCTGGATCTTAATTTTAAGAATTTAACCATCATAGATGTATCATGGAATGGAGCTCAATTTTAAGAGTTTAACCATCATAGATGTATCATGGGCTGGAGCTCCATTTTAAGAACTTAACCATCATAGATTTATCATTGGCTGGTGCTCCATTTTAAGAATTTAACCATCATAGATGTATCATACGCTTGAGCTCCATTTTAAGAATTTAACCATCATAGATTTATCATGGACTGGAGCTCCATTTTAAGAATTTAACCATCATAGATGTATCATGGGCTGGAGCTCCATTGAAAGAATTTAACCATCACAGATGTATCACGGGTTGGATCTTAATTTTAAGAATTTAACCATCATAGATTTATCATGGGCTGGAGCTCCATTTAAAGAATTTAACCATTATAGATTTGTCATGGGCTGGAGCTCCATTGAAAGAATTTAACCATCACAGATGTATCACGGGTTGGATCTTAATTTTAAGAATTTAACCATCATAGATTTATCATGGGCTGGAGCTCCATTTTAAGAAGTTAACCATCATAGATTTATCATTGGCTGGAGCTCGATTTAAAGAATTTAACCATCATAGATTTATCATTGGCTGGATCTTAATTTTAAGAATTTAACCATCATATATTTATCATTGGCTGGAGCTCCATTTTAAGAATTTAACCATCATAGATTTATCATGGGCTGGAGATCAATTTTAAGAATTTAACCATCATAGATGTATCATACGCTTGAGCTCCATTTTAATAATTTAACCATCATAGATGTATCATAGGCTGGATCTTAATTTTAAGAATTGAACCATCATAGATTTATCATGGGCTGGAGCTCCATTTTAAGAAGTTAACCATCATATATTTATCATTGGCTGGAGCTCCATTTTAAGAATTTAACCATCATAGATTTATCATGGGCTGGAGCTCCATTTTAAGAATTTAACCATCATAGATTTATCATGGGCTGGAGCTCAATTTTAAGAATTTAACCATCATAGATTTGTCATGGGCTGGAGCTCCATTGAAATAATTTAACCATCACAGATGTATCACGGGTTGGATCTTAATTTCAAGTACTTAACCATCATAGATTTATCATGGGCTGGAGCTCCATTGTAAGAATTTAACCATCATAGATTTATCATTGGCTGGAGCTCCATTTTAAGAATTTAACCATCATAGATTTATCGTGGACTGGAGCTCCATTTTAAGAATTTAACCATCATAGATTTATCATTGGCTGGAGCTCCATTGAAAGAATTTAACCATTACAGATGTATCACGGGTTGGATCTTAATTTTAAGAATTTAACCATCATAGATTTATCATGGGCTGGAGCTCCATTTTAAGAATTTAACCATCATAGATTGATCATGGGCTGGAGCTCCATTTAAAGAATTTAACCAACATAGATTTGAAATGGGCTGGAGCTCCATTGAAAGAATTTAACCATCACAGATTTATCATTGGCTCGAGCTCCATTTTAAGAATTTATCCATCATAGATTTATCATTGGCTGGATCTTAATTTTAAGAATTTAACCATCATAGATTTATCATGGGCAGGAGCTCAATTTTAAGAATGTAACCATCATAGATTTATCATTGGCTGGAGCTCCATTTAAAGATTTTAACCATCATAGATTTATCATTGGCTCGAACTCCATTTTAAGAATTTAACCATCATAGATTTATCATGGGCTGGAGCTCAATTTTAAGAATTTAACCATCATAGATGTATCATACTCTTGAGCTCCATTTTAAGAATTTAACCATCATAGATTTATCATTGGCTGGAGCTCCATTTTAAGAATTTAACAATCATAGATTTATCATTGGTTGGATCTCCATTTTAAGAATTTAACCATCATAGATTTATCATGGGCTGGAGCTCAATTTTAAGAATTTAACCATCATAGATGTATCATACTCTTCAGCTACATTTAAAGAATTTAACCATCATAGATTTATCATTGGCTGGAGCTCCATTTTAAGAATTTAACCATCATAGATTTATCATGGACTGGAGCTCCATTTTAAGAATTTAACCATCATAGATTTATCATGGGCTGGAGCTCCATTGAAATAATTTAACCATCACAGATGTATTATTGGCTGGAGCTCCATTTTAAGAATTTAACCATCATAGATTTATCATGGACTGGAGCTCCATTTAAAGAATTTAACCATCATAGATTTGTCATGGGCTGGATCTTAATTTTAAGAATTTAACCATCATAGATGTATCATGGAATGGAGCTCAATTTTAAGAATTTAACCATCATAGATTTATCATGGGCTGGAGCTCAATTTTAAGAATTTAACCATCATAGATTTATCATTGGCTGGTGCTCCATTTAAGAATTTAACCATCATAGATTTATCATTGGCTGGAGCTCCATTTAAAGAATTTAACCATCATAGATTTATCATTGGCTGGAGCTCCATTTTAAGAATTTAACCATCATAGATTTATCATTGGCTGGAGCTCCATTTTAAGAATTTAACCATCTTAGATTTATCATGGGCTGGAGCTCAATTTTAAGAATTTAACCATCATAGATGTATCATAGGCTGGATCTTAATTTTAAGAATTGAACCATCATAGATTTATCATGGGCTGGAGCTCCATTTTAAGAAGTTAACCATCATATATTTATCATTGGCTGGAGCTCCATTTTAAGAATTTAACCATCATAGATTTATCATGGGCTGGAGCTCCATTTTAAGAATTTAACCATCATAGATTTATCATGGGCTGGAGCTCAATTTTAAGAATTTAACCATCATAGATTTGTCATGGGCTGGAGCTCCATTGAAATAATTTAACCATCACAGATGTATCACGGGTTGGATCTTAATTTCAAGTACTTAACCATCATAGATTTATCATGGGCTGGAGCTCCATTGTAAGAATTTAACCATCATAGATTTATCATTGGCTGGAGCTCCATTTTAAGAATTTAACCATCATAGATTTATCATGGACTGGAGCTCCATTTTAAGAATTTAACCATCATAGATTTATCATTGGCTGGAGCTCCATTGAAAGAATTTAACCATCACAGATGTATCACGGGTTGGATCTTAATTTTAAGAATTTAACCATCATAGATTTATCATGGGCTGGAGCTCCATTTTAAGAATTTAACCATCATAGATTGATCATGGGCTGGAGCTCCATTTAAAGAATTTAACCAACATAGATTTGAAATGGGCTGGAGCTCCATTGAAAGAATTTAACCATCACAGATTTATCATTGGCTCGAGCTCCATTTTAAGAATTTATCCATCATAGATTTATCATTGGCTGGATCTTAATTTTAAGAATTTAACCATCATAGATTTATCATGGGCAGGAGCTCAATTTTAAGAATGTAACCATCATAGATTTATCATTGGCTGGAGCTCCATTTAAAGATTTTAACCATCATAGATTTATCATTGGCTCGAACTCCATTTTAAGAATTTAACCATCATAGATTTATCATGGGCTGGAGCTCAATTTTAAGAATTTAACCATCATAGATGTATCATACTCTTGAGCTCCATTTTAAGAATTTAACCATCATAGATTTATCATTGGCTGGAGCTCCATTTTAAGAATTTAACAATCATAGATTTATCATTGGTTGGATCTCCATTTTAAGAATTTAACCATCATAGATTTATCATGGGCTGGAGCTCAATTTTAAGAATTTAACCATCATAGATGTATCATACTCTTCAGCTACATTTAAAGAATTTAACCATCATAGATTTATCATTGGCTGGAGCTCCATTTTAAGAATTTAACCATCATAGATTTATCATGGACTGGAGCTCCATTTAAAGAATTTAACCATCATAGATTTATCATGGGCTGGAGCTCCATTGAAATAATTTAACCATCACAGATGTATTATTGGCTGGAGCTCCATTTTAAGAATTTAACCATCATAGATTTATCATGGACTGGAGCTCCATTTAAAGAATTTAACCATCATAGATTTGTCATGGGCTGGATCTTAATTTTAAGAATTTAACCATCTTAGATGTATCATGGAATGGAGCTCAATTTTAAGAATTTAACCATCATAGATTTATCATGGGCTGGAGCTCAATTTTAAGAATTTAACCATCATAGATTTATCATTGGCTGGTGCTCCATTTAAGAATTTAACCATCATAGATTTATCATTGGCTGGAGCTCCATTTAAAGAATTTAACCATCATAGATTTATCATTGGCTGGAGCTCCATTTTAAGAATTTAACCATCATAGATTTATCATTGGCTGGAGCTCCATTTTAAGAATTTAACCATCTTAGATTTATCATTGGCTGGTGCTCCATTTAAGAATTTAACCATCATAGATTTATCATTGGCTGGAGCTCCATTTAAAGAATTTAACCATCATAGATTTATCATGGGCTGGAGCTCAATTTTAAGAATTTAACCATCATAGATGTATCATACTCTTGAGCTACATTTAAAGAATTTAACCATCATAGATTTATCATTGGCTGGAGCTCCATTTTAAGAATTTAACCATCATAGATTTGTCATGGGCTGGAGCTCCATTGAAATAATTTAACCATCACAGATGTATCATGGGTTGGATCTTAATTTCAAGAATTTAACCATCATAGATTTATCATGGGCTGGAGCTCCATTTTAAGAATTTAACCATCATAGATTTATCATGGGCTGGATCTTAATTTTAAGAATTGAACCATCATAGATTTATCATTGGCTGGAGCTCCATTTTAAGAATTTAACCATCATAGATTTATCATGGGCTGGAGCTCAATTTTAAGAATTTAACCATCATAGATGTATCATACGCTTGAGCTCCATTTTAAGAATTTAACCATCATAGATTTATCATTGGCTGGAGCTCCATTGTAAGAATTTAACCATCATAGATTTATGACGGGTTGGATCTTAATTTCAAGAATTTAACCATCATAGATTTATCATGGGCTGGAGCTCAATTTTAAGAATTTAACCATCATAGATTTATCATGGACTGGAGCTCCATTTTAAGAATTTAACCATCATAGATTTATCATGGGCTGGAGCTCCATTTAAATAATTTAACCATCATAGATTTATCATGGGCTGGAGCTCCATTTAAATAATTTAATCATCATAGATTTATCATGGGCTGGAGCTCCATTTAAAGAATTTAACCAACATAGATTTGTCATGGGCTGGAGATACATTGAAAGAATTTAACCAACACAGATGTATCACGGGTTGGATCTTAATTTTAAGAATTTAACCATCATAGATTTATCATGGGCTGGAGCTCCATTTTAAGAATTTA
Source organism: Coregonus lavaretus (assembly GCF_964263955.1). Classification (NCBI taxonomy): domain Eukaryota; kingdom Metazoa; phylum Chordata; class Actinopteri; order Salmoniformes; family Salmonidae; genus Coregonus; species Coregonus lavaretus. The sequence continues at coordinate 87,239 of NW_028165298.1, forward strand.
ACCATCATAGATTTATCATTGGCTGGAGCTCCATTTAAAGAATTTAACCAACATAGATTTGTCATGGGCTGGAGCTCCATTGAAAGAATTTAACCATCACAGATGTTTCACGGGTTGGATCTTAATTTTAAGAATTTAACAATCATAGATTTATCATTGGTTGGAGCTCCATTTTAAGAATTTAACCATCATAGATTTATCATGGGCTGGAGCTCAATTTTAAGAATTTAACCATCATAGATGTATCACACTCTTCAGCTACATTTAAAGAATTTAACCATCATAGATTTATCATTGGCTGGAGCTCCATTTTAAGAATTTAACCATCATAGATTTATCATGGACTGGAGCTCCATTTTAAGAATTTAACCATCATAGATTTATCATGGGCTGGAGCTCCATTGAAATAATTTAACCATCACAGATGTATCATGGGCTGGAGCTCCATTTTAAGAATTTAACCATCATAGATGTATCACGGTCTGGATCTTAATTTTAAGAATTTAACCATCATAGAGGTATCATGGGTTGGAGCTCCATTTTAAGAATTTAACCATCATAGATGTATCACGGTCTGGATCTTAATTTTAAGAATTTAACCATCATAGATGTATCATGGGCTGGATCTTAATTTTAAGAATTTAACCATCATAGATGTATCATGGAATGGAGCTCAATTTTAAGAGTTTAACCATCATAGATGTATCATTGGCTGGAGCTCCATTTTAAGAACTTAACCATCATAGATTTATCATTGGCTGGTGCTCCATTTTAAGAATTTAACCATCATAGATGTATCATACGCTTGAGCTCCATTTTAAGAATTTAACCATCATAGATGTATCATGGGCTGGAGCTCGATTTTAAGAATTTAACCATCATAGATTTGTCATGGGCTGGAGCTCCATTGAAAGAATTTAACCATCACAGATGTATCATGGGTTGGATCTTAATTTCAAGAATTTAACCATCATAGATTTATCATGGGCTGGAGCTCCATTTTAAGAATTTAACCATCATAGATTTATCATGGGCTGGATCTTAATTTTAAGAATTTAACCATCATAGATTTATCATTGGCTGGAGCTCCATTTTAAGAATTTAACCATCATAGATTTATCATGGGCTGGAGCTCAATTTTAAGAATTTAACCATCATAGATGTATCATACGCTTGAGCTCCATTTTAAGAATTTAACCATCATAGATTTATCATTGGCTGGAGCTCCATTATAAGAATTTAACCATCATAGATTTATCACGGGTTGGATCTTAATTTCAAGAATTTAACCATCATAGATTTATCATGTGCTGGAGCTCAATTTTAAGAATTTAACCATCATAGATTTATCATGGACTGGAGCTCCATTTTAAGAATTTAACCATCATAGATTTATCATGGGCTGGAGCTCCATTTAAATAATTTAACCATCATAGATTTATCATGGGCTGGAGCTCCATTTAAATAATTTAATCATCATAGATTTATCATGGGCTGGAGCTCCATTTAAAGAATTTAACCAACATAGATTTGTCATGGGCTGGAGATACATTGAAAGAATTTAACCAACACAGATGTATCACGGGTTGGATCTTAATTTTAAGAATTTAACCATCATAGATTTATCATGGGCTGGAGCTCCATTTTAAGAATTTAACCATCACAGATTTATCATGGGCTGGAGCTCCATTTAAAGAATTTAACCAACATAGATTTGTCATGGGCTGGAGCTCCATTGAAAGAATTTAACCATCACAGATGTTTCACGGGTTGGATCTTAATTTTAAGAATTTAACAATCATAGATTTATCATTGGTTTGAGCTCCATTTTAAGAATTTAACCATCATAGATTTACCATGGGCTGGAGCTCAATTTTAAGAATTTAACCATCATAGATGTATCACACTCTTCAGCTACATTTAAAGAATTTAACCATCATAGATTTATCATTGGCTGGAGCTCCATTTTAAGAATTTAACCATCATAGATTTATCATGGACTGGAGCTCCATTTTAAGAATTTAACCATCATGGATTTATCATGGGCTGGAGCTCCATTGAAATAATTTAACCATCACAGATGTATCATGGGCTGGAGCTCCATTTTAAGAATTTAACCATCATAGATGTATCACGGTCTGGATCTTAATTTTAAGAATTTAACCATCATAGATGTATCATGGGTTGGAGCTCCATTTTAAGAATTTAACCATCATAGATGTATCACGGTCTAGATCTTAATTTTAAGAATTTAACCATCATAGATGTATCATGGGCTGGATCTTAATTTTAAGAATTTAACCATCATAGATGTATCATGGAATGGAGCTCAATTTTAAGAGTTTAACCATCATAGATGTATCATGGGCTGGAGCTCCATTTTAAGAACTTAACCATCATAGATTTATCATTGGCTGGTGCTCCATTTTAAGAATTTAACCATCATAGATGTATCATACGCTTGAGCTCCATTTTAAGAATTTAACCATCATAGATGTATCATGGGCTGGAGCTCCATTTTAAGAATTTAACCATCATAGATTTGTCATGGGCTGGAGCTCCATTGAAAGAATTAAACCATCACAGATGTATCATGGGTTGGATCTTAATTTCAAGAATTTAACCATCATATATTTATCATGGGCTGGAGCTCCATTTTAAGAATTTAACCATCATAGATTTATCATGGGCTGGATCTTAATTTTAAGAATTGAACCATCATAGATTTATCATTGGCTGGAGCTCCATTTTAAGAATTTAACCATCATAGATTTATCATGGGCTGGAGCTCAATTTTAAGAATTTAACCATCATAGATGTATCATACGCTTGAGCTCCATTTTAAGAATTTAACCATCATAGATTTATCATTGGCTGGAGCTCCATTGTAAGAATTTAACCATCATAGATTTATCACGGGTTGGATCTTAATTTCAAGAATTTAACCATCATAGATTTATCATGGGCTGGAGCTCAATTTTAAGAATTTAACCATCATAGATTTATCATGGACTGGAGCTCCATTTAAAGAATTTAACCATCATAGATTTATCATGGGCTGGAGCTCCATTTAAATAATTTAACCATCATAGATTTATCATGGGCTGGAGCTCCATTTAAATAATTTAATCATCATAGATTTATCATGGGCTGGAGCTCCATTTAAAGAATTTAACCAACATAGATTTGTCATGGGCTGGAGATACATTGAAAGAATTTAACCAACACAGATGTATCACGGGTTGGATCTTAATTTTAAGAATTTAACCATCATAGATTTATCATGGGCTGGAGCTCCATTTTAAGAATTTAACCATCATAGATTTATCATGGGCTGGAGCTCCATTTAAAGAATTTAACCAACATAGATTTGTCATGGGCTGGAGCTCCATTGAAAGAATTTAACCATCACAGATGTTTCACGGGTTGGATCTTAATTTTAAGAATTTAACAATCATAGATTTATCATTGGTTGGAGCTCCATTTTAAGAATTTAACCATCATAGATTTATCATGGGCTGGAGCTCAATTTTAAGAATTTAACCATCATAGATGTATCACACTCTTCAGCTACATTTAAAGAATTTAACCATCATAGATTTATCATTGGCTGGAGCTCCATTGAAATAATTTAACCATCACAGATGTATCATGGGCTGGAGCTCCATTTTAAGAATTTAACCATCATAGATGTATCACGGTCTGGATCTTAATTTTAAGAATTTAACCATCATAGATGTATCGTGGGTTGGAGCTCCATTTTAAGAATTTAACCATCATAGATGTATCACGGTCTGGATCCTAATTTTAAGAATTTAACCATCATAGATGTATCATGGGCTGGATCTTAATTTTAAGAATTTAACCATCATAGATGTATCATGGAATGGAGCTCAATTTTAAGAGTTTAACCATCATAGATGTATCATGGGCTGGAGCTCCATTTCAAGAACTTAACCATCATAGATTTATCATTGGCTGGTGCTCCATTTTAAGAATTTAACCATCATAGATGTATCATACGCTTGAGCTCCATTTTAAGAATTTAACCATCATAGATGTATCATGGGCTGGAGCTCGATTTTAAGAATTTAACCATCATAGATTTGTCATGGGCTGGAGCTCCATTGAAAGAATTTAACCATCACAGATGTATCATGGGTTGGATCTTAATTTCAAGAATTTAACCATCATAGATTTATCATGGGCTGGAGCTCCATTTTAAGAATTTAACCATCATAGATTTATCATGGGCTGGATCTTAATTTTAAGAATTGAACCATCATAGATTTATCATTGGCTGGAGCTCAATTTTAAGAATTTAACCATCATAGATTTATCATGGGCTGGAGCTCAATTTTAAGAATTTAACCATCATAGATGTATCATACGCTTGAGCTCCATTTTAAGAATTTAACCATCATAGATTTATCATTGGCTGGAGCTCCATTGTAAGAATTTAACCATCATAGATTTATCACGGGTTGGATCTTAATTTCAAGAATTTAACCATCATAGATTTATCATGGGCTGGAGCTCAATTTTAAGAATTTAACCATCATAGATTTATCATGGACTGGAGCTCCATTTTAAGAATTTAACCATCATAGATTTATCATGGGCTGGAGCTCCATTTAAATAATTTAACCATCATAGATTTATCATGGGCTGGAGCTCCATTTAAATAATTTAATCATCATAGATTTATCATGGGCTGGAGCTCCATTTAAAGAATTTAACCAACATAGATTTGTCATGGGCTGGAGATACATTGAAAGAATTTAACCAACACAGATGTATCACGGGTTGGATCTTAATTTTAAGAATTTAACCATCATAGATTTATCATGGGCTGGAGCTCCATTTTAAGAATTTAACCATCATAGATTTATCATGGGCTGGAGCTCCATTTAAAGAATTTAACCAACATAGATTTGTCATGGGCTGGAGCTCCATTGAAAGAATTTAACCATCACAGATGTTTCACGGGTTGGATCTTAATTTTAAGAATTTAACAATCATAGATTTATCATTGGTTGGAGCTCCATTTTAAGAATTTAACCATCATAGATTTATCATGGGCTGGAGCTCAATTTTAAGAATTTAACCATCATAGATGTATCACACTCTTCAGGTACATTTAAAGAATTTAACCATCATAGATTTATCATTGGCTGGAGCTCCATTTTAAGAATTTAACCATCATAGATTTATCATGGACTGGAGCTCCATTTTAAGAATTTAACCATCATGGATTTATCATGGTCTGGAGCTCCATTGAAATAATTTAACCATCACAGATGTATCATGGGCTGGAGCTCCATTTTAAGAATTTAACCATCATAGATGTATCACGGTCTGGATCTTAATTTTAAGAATTTAACCATCATAGATGTATCATGGGTTGGAGCTCCATTTTAAGAATTTAACCATCATAGATGTATCACGGTCTGGATCTTAATTTTAAGAATTTAACCATCATAGATGTATCATGGGCTGGATCTTAATTTTAAGAATTTAACCATCATAGATGTATCATGGAATGGAGCTCAATTTTAAGAGTTTAACCATCATAGATGTATCATGGGCTGGAGCTCCATTTTAAGAACTTAACCATCATAGATTTATCATTGGCTGGTGCTCCATTTTAAGAATTTAACCATCATAGATGTATCATACGCTTGAGCTCCATTTTAAGAATTTAACCATCATAGATGTATCATGGGCTGGAGCTCCATTTTAAGAATTTAACCATCATAGATTTGTCATGGGCTGGAGCTCCATTGAAAGAATTTAACCATCACAGATGTATCATGGGTTGGATCTTAATTTCAAGAATTTAACCATCATAGATTTATCATGGGCTGGAGCTCCATTTTAAGAATTTAACCATCATAGATTTATCATGGGCTGGATCTTAATTTTAAGAATTGAACCATCATAGATTTATCATTGGCTGGAGCTCCATTTTAAGAATTTAACCATCATAGATTTATCATGGGCTGGAGCTCAATTTTAAGAATTTAACCATCATAGATGTATCATACGCTTGAGCTCCATTTTAAGAATTTAACCATCATAGATTTATCATTGGCTGGAGCTCCATTGTAAGAATTTAACCATCATAGATTTATCACGGGTTGGATCTTAATTTCAAGAATTTAACCATCATAGATTTATCATGGGCTGGAGCTCCATTTAAAGAATTTAACCATCATAGATTTATCATGGGCTGGAGCTCCATTTAAATAATTTAACCATCATAGATTTATCATGGGCTGGAGCTCCATTTAAATAATTTAATCATCATAGATTTATCATGGGCTGGAGCTCCATTTAAAGAATTTAACCAACATAGATTTGTCATGGGCTGGAGATACATTGAAAGAATTTAACCAACACAGATGTATCACGGGTTGGATCTTAATTTTAAGAATTTAACCATCATAGATTTATCATGGGCTGGAGCTCCATTTTAAGAATTTAACCATCATAGATTTATCATGGGCTGGAGCTCCATTTAAAGAATTTAACCAAAATAGATTTGTCATGGGCTGGAGCTCCATTGAAAGAATTTAACCATCACAGATGTTTCACGGGTTGGATCTTAATTTTAAGAATTTAACAATCATAGATTTATCATTGGTTGGAGCTCCATTTTAAGAATTTAACCATCATAGATTTATCATGGGCTGGAGCTCAATTTTAAGAATTTAACCATCATAGATGTATAACACTCTTCAGCTACATTTAAAGAATTTAACCATCATAGATTTATCATTGGCTGGAGCTCCATTGAAATAATTTAACCATCACAGATGTATCATGGGCTGGAGCTCCATTTTAAGAATTTAACCATCATAGATGTATCACGGTCTGGATCTTAATTTTAAGAATTTAACCATCATAGATGTATCATGGGTTGGAGCTCCATTTTAAGAATTTAACCATCATAGATGTATCACGGTCTGGATTTTAATTTTAAGAATTTAACCATCATAGATGTATCATGGGCTGGATCTTAATTTTAAGAATTTAACCATCATAGATGTATCATGGAATGGAGCTCAATTTTAAGAGTTTAACCATCATAGATGTATCATGGGCTGGAGCTCCATTTTAAGAACTTAACCATCATATATTTATCATTGGCTGGTGCTCCATTTTAAGAATTTAACCATCATAGATGTATCATACGCTTGAGCTCCATTTTAAGAATTTAACCATCATAGATGTATCATGGGCTGGAGCTCCATTGAAAGAATTTAACCATCACAGATGTATCACGGGTTGGATCTTAATTTTAAGAATTTAACCATCATAGATTTATCATGGGCTGGAGCTCCATTTAAAGAATTTAACCAACATAGATTTGTCATGGGCTGGAGCTCCATTGAAAGAATTTAACCATCACAGATGTATCACGGGTTGGATCTTAATTTTAAGAATTTAACCATCATAGATTTATCATGGGCTGGAGCTCCATTTTAAGAAGTTAACCATCATAGATTTATCATTGGCTGGAGCTCCATTTAAAGAATTTAACCATCATAGATTTATCATTGGCTGGATCTTAATTTTAAGAATTTAACCATCATAGATTTATCATGGGCTGGAGCTCCATTTTAAGAAGTTAACCATCATATATTTATCATTGGCTGGAGCTCCATTTTAAGAATTTAACCATCATAGATTTATCATGGGCTGGAGATCAATTTTAAGAATTTAACCATCATAGATGTATCATACGCTTGAGCTCCATTTTAAGAATTTAACCATCATAGATGTATCATGGGCTGGATCTTAATTTTAAGAATTGAACCATCATAGATTTATCATGGGCTGGAGCTCCATTTTAAGAAGTTAACCATCATATATTTATCATTGGCTGGAGCTCCATTTTAAGAATTTAACCATCATAGATTTATCATGGGCTGGAGCTCCATTTTAAGAATTTAACCATCATAGATTTATCATGGGCTGGAGCTCAATTTTAAGAATTTAACCATCATAGATTTGTCATGGGCTGGAGCTCCATTGAAAGAATTTAACCATCACAGATGTATCACGGGTTGGATCTTAATTTCAAGTACTTAACCATCATAGATTTATCATGGGCTGGAGCTCCATTTTAAGAATTTAACTATCAAAGATTTATCATGGGCTGGATCTTAATTTTAAGAATTAAACCATCATAGATTTATCATTGGCTGGAGCTCAATTTTAAGAATTTAACCATCATAGATTTATCATGGGCTGGAGCTCAATTTTAAGAATTTAACCATCATAGATGTATCATACACTTGAGCTACATTTTAAGAATTTAACCATCATAGATTTATCATTGGCTGGAGCTCCATTGTAAGAATTTAACCATCATAGATTTATCACGGGTTGGATCTTAATTTCAAGAATTTAACCATCATAGATTTATCATGGGCTGGAGCTCAATTTTAAGAATTTAACCATCATAGATTTATCATGGACAGGAGCTCCATTTAAAGAAGTTAACCATCATAGATTTATCATGGGCTGGAGCTCCATTTAAATAATTTAACCATCATAGATTTATCATGGGCTGGAGCTCCATTTAAAGAATTTAACCAACATAGATTTGTCATGGGCTGGAGATACATTGAAAGAATTTAACCATCACAGATGTATCACGGGTTGGATCTTAATTTTAAGAATTTAACCATCATAGATTTATCATGGGCTGGAGCTCCATTTAAAGAATTTAACCAACATAGATTTGTCATGGGCTGGAGATACATTGAAAGAATTTAACCATCATAGATTTATCATTGGCTGGAGCTCCATTGTAAGAATTTAACCATCATAGATTTATCATTTGCTGGAGCTCCATTTTAAGAATTTAACCATCATAGATTTATCATGGACTGGAGCTCCATTTTAAGAATTTAACCATCATAGATTTATCATTGGCTGGAGCTCCATTGAAAGAATTTAACCATCACAGATGTATCACGGGTTGGATCTTAATTTTAAGAATTTAACCATCATAGATTTATCATGGGCTGGAGCTCCATTTTAAGAATTTAACCATCATAGATTGATCATCGGCTGGAGCTCCATTTTAAGAATTTAACCATCATAGATTTATCATGGGCTGGAGCTCCATTTTAAGAATTTAACCAACATAGATTTGTCATGGGCTGGAGCTCCATTGAAAGAATTTAACCATCACAGATGTATCACGGGTTGGATCTTAATTTTAAGAATTGAACCATCATAGATTTGTCATTGGCTGGAGCTCCATTTTAAGAATTTAACCATCATAGATTTATCATGGGCTGGAGCTCAATTTTAAGAATTTAACCATCATAGATGTATCATACGCTTGAGCTACATTTTAAGAATTTAACCATCATAGATTTATCATTGGCTGGAGCTCCATTGTAAGAATTTAACCATCATAGATTTATCATTGGCTGGATCTTAATTTTAAGAATTTAACCATCATAGATTTATCATGGGCTGGAGCTCCATTTTAAGAAGTTAACCATCATATATTTATCATTGGCTGGAGCTCCATTTTAAGAATTTAACCATCATAAATGTATCATGGGCTGGAGCTCCATTTTAAGAATTTAACCATCATAGATGTATCATACGCTTGAGCTCCATTTTAAGAATTTAACCATCATAGATTTATCATGGGCTGGATCTTAATTTTAAGAATTTAACCATCATAGATTTATCATTGGCTGGAGCTCCATTGTAAGAATTTAACCATCATAGATTTATCATTGGCTGGAGCTCCATTTTAAGAATTTAACCATCATAGATTTATCATGGACTGGAGCTCCATTTTAAGAATTTAACCATCATAGATTTATCATGGGCTGGAGCTCCATTGAAATAATTTAACCATCATAGATTGATCATGGGCTGGAGCTCCATTTAAAGAATTTAACCAACAATGATTTGTCATGGGCTGGAGCTCCATTGAAAAAATTTAACCATCACAGATGTATCACGGGTTGGATCTTAATTATAAGAATTTAACCATCATAGATTTATCATGGGCTGGAGCTCCATTTTAAGAAGTTAACCATCATAGATTTATCATTGGCTGGAGCTCCATTTTAAGAATTTAACCATCATAGATTTATCATTGGCTGGATCTTAATTTTAAGAATTTAACCATCATAGATTTATCATGGGCTGGAGCTCCATTTTAAGAAGTTAACCATCATATATTTATCATTGGCTGGAGCTCAATTTTAAGAATTTAACCATCATAGATGTATCACGGGCTGGATCTCCATTTTAAGAATTTAAGCATCATAGATGTATCACGGGCTGGATCTTAATTTTAAGAATTTAACCATCATAGATTTATCATGGGCTGGAGCTCCATTTTAAGAAGTTAACCATCATATATTTATCATTGGCTGGAGCTCCATTTTAAGAATTTAACCATCATAGATTTATCATGGACTGGAGCTCCATTGAAAGAATTTAACCATCACAGATGTATCACGGGTTGGATCTTAATTTAAAAAATATAACCATCATAGATTTATCATGGGCAGGAGCTCAATTTTAAGAATTTAACCATCATAGATTTATCATTGGCTGGAGCTCCATTTTAAGAATTTAACCATCATAGATTTATCATTGGCTGGATCTTAATTTTAAGAATTTAACCATCATAGATTTATCATGGCCTGGAGCTCCATTTTAAGAAGTTAACCATCATAGATTTATCATGGGCTGGATCAAAATTTTAAGAATTGAACCATCATAGATTTATCATTGGCTGGAGCTCCATTTAAATAATTTAACCATCATAGATTTATCATGGGCTGGAGCTCCATTTAAAGAATTTAACCAACATAGATTTGTCATGGGCTGGAGATACATTGAAAGAATTTAACCATCACAGATGTATCACGGGTTGGATCTTAATTTTAAGAATTTAACCATCATAGATTTATCATGGGCTGGAGCTCCATTTAAAGAATTTAACCAACATAGATTTGTCATGGGCTGGAGATACATTGAAAGAATTTAACCATCATAGATTTATCATTGGCTGGAGCTCCATTGTAAGAATTTAACCATCAAAGATTTATCATTTGCTGGAGCTCCATTTTAAGAATTTAACCATCATAGATTTATCATGGACTGGAGCTCCATTTTAAGAATTTAACCATCATAGATTTATCATTGGCTGGAGCTCCATTGAAAGAATTTAACCATCACAGATGTATCACGGGTTGGATCTTAATTTTAAGAATTTAACCATCATAGATTTATCATGGGCTGGAGCTCCATTTTAAGAATTTAACCATCATAGATTGATCATGGGCTGGAGCTCCATTTAAAGAATTTAACCAACATAGATTTGAAATGGGCTGGAGCTCCATTGAAAGAATTTAACCATCACAGATGTATCACGAGTTGGATCTTAATTATAAGAATTTAACCATCATAGATTTATCATTGGCTGGAGCTCCATTTTAAGAATGTATCCATCATAGATTTATCATTGGCTGGATCTTAATTTTAAGAATATAACCATCATAGATTTATCATGGGCTGGAGCTCCATTTTAAGAAGTTAACCATCATATATTTATCATTGGCTGGAGCTCCATTTTAAGAATTTAACCATCATAGATTTATCATAGGCTGGAGCTCCATTTTAAGAATTTAACCATCATAGATGTATCATACGCTTGAGCTCCATTTTAAGAATTTAACCATCATAGATTTATCATGGGCTGGATCTTAATTTTAAGAATTTAACCATCATAGATTTATCATTGGCTGGAGCTCCATTGTAAGAATTTAACCATCATATATTTATCATTGGCTGGAGCTCCATTTTAAGAATTTAACCATCATAGATTTATCATGGACTGGAGCTCCATTTTAAGAATTTAACCATCATAGATTTATCATGGGCTGGAGCTCCATTGAAAGAATTTAACCATCACAGATGTATCACGGGTTGGATCTTAATTATAAGAATTTAACCATCATAGATTTATCATGGGCTGGAGCTCCATTTTAAGAATTTAACCATCATAGATTTATCATGGGCTGGAGCTCCATTTTAAGAATTTAACCATCATAGATTTATCATGGGCTGGAGCTCCATTTTAAGAATTTAACCATCATAGATTTATCATGGGCTGGAGCTCCATTTTAAGAATTTAACCAACATAGATTTGTCATGGGCTGGAGCTCCATTGAAAGAATTTAACCATCACAGATGTATCACGGGTTGGATCTTAATTTTAAGAATTGAACCATCATAGATTTGTCATTGGCTGGAGCTCCATTTTAAGAATTTAACCATCATAGATTTATCATGGGCTGGAGCTCAATTTTAAGAATTTAACCATCATAGATGTATCATACGCTTGAGCTACATTTTAAGAATTTAACCATCATAGATTTATCATTGGCTGGAGCTCCATTGTAAGAATTTAACCATCATAGATTTATCATTGGCTGGATCTTAATTTTAAGAATTTAACCATCATAGATTTATCATGGGCTGGAGCTCCATTTTAAGAAGTTAACCATCATATATTTATCATTGGCTGGAGCTCCATTTTAAGAATTTAACCATCATAAATTTATCATAAGCTGGAGCTCCATTTTAAGAATTTAACCATCATAGATGTATCATACGCTTGAGCTCCATTTTAAGAATTTAACCATCATAGATTTATCATGGGCTGGATCTTAATTTTAAGAATTCAACCATCATAGATTTATCATTGGCTGGAGCTCCATTGTAAGAATTTAACCATCATAGATTTATCATTGGCTGGAGCTCCATTTTAAGAATTTAACCATCATAGATTTATCATGGACTGGAGCTCCATTTTAAGAATTTAACCATCATAGATTTATCATGGGCTGGAGCTCCATTGAAATAATTTAACCATCATAGATTGATCATGGGCTGGAGCTCCATTTAAAGAATTTAACCAACATAGATTTGTCATGGGCTGGAGCTCCATTGAAAGAATTTAACCATCACAGATGTATCACGGGTTGGATCTTAATTATAAGGATTTAACCATCATAGATTTATCATGGGCTGGAGCTCCATTTTAAGAAGTTAACCATCATAGATTTATCATTGGCTGGAGCTCCATTTTAAGAATTTAACCATCATAGATTTATCATTGGCTGGATCTTAATTTTAAGAATTTAACCATCATAGATTTATCATGGGCTGGAGCTCCATTTTAAGAAGTTAACCATCATATATTTATCATTGGCTGGAGCTCAATTTTAAGAATTTAACCATCATAGATGTATCACGGGCTGGATCTCCATTTTAAGAATTTAAGCATCATAGATGTATCACGGGCTGGATCTTAATTTTAAGAATTTAACCATCATAGATTTATCATGGGCTGGAGCTCCATTTTAAGAAGTTAACCATCATATTTTTATCATTGGCTGGAGCTCCATTTTAAGAATTTAACCATCATAGATTTATCATGGACTGGAGCTCCATTGAAAGAATTTAACCATCACAGATGTATCACGGGTTGGATCTTAATTTAAAAAATATAACCATCATAGATTTATCATGGGCAGGAGCTCAATTTAAAGAATTTAACCATCATAGATTTATCATTGGCTGGAGCTCCATTTTAAGAATTTAACCATCATAGATTTATCATTGGCTGGATCTTAATTTTAAGAATTTAACCATCATAGATTTATCATGGCCTGGAGCTCCATTTTAAGAAGTTAACCATCATAGATTTATCATGGGCTGGATCTTAATTTTAAGAATTGAACCATCATAGATTTATCATTGGCTGGAGCTCCATTTTAAGAATTTAACCATCATAGATTTATCATGGGCTGGAGCTCTATTTTAAGAATTTAACCATCATAGATGTATCATACGCTTGAGCTACATTTTAAGAATTTAACCATCATAGATTTATCATTGGCTGGAGCTCCATTGTAAGAATTTAACCATCATAGATTTATCATGGACTGGAGATCCATTTTAAGAATTTAACCATCATAGATTTATCATGGGCTGGAGCTCCATTTTAAGAATTTAACCATCATAGATTTATCATTGGCTGGAGCTCCATTTTAAGAATTTAACCATCATAGATTTATCATTGGCTGGATCTTAATTTTAAGAATTTAACCATCATAGATTTATCATTGGCTGGAGCTCCATTGTAAGAATTTAACCATCATAGATTTACCATTGGCTGGAGCTCCATTTTAAGAATTTAACCATCATAGATTTATCATTGGCTGGAGCTCCATTTTAAGATTTTAACCATCATAGATTTATCATTGGCTGGATCTTAATTTTAAGAATTTAACCATCATAGATTTATCATGGGCTGGAGCTCCATTTTAAGAAGTTAACCATCATATATTTATCATTGGCTGGAGCTCCATTTTAAGAATTTAACCATCATAGATTTATCATGGGCTGGAGCTCAATTTTAAGAATTTAACCATCATAGATGTATCATACGCTTGAGCTACATTTTAAGAATTTAACCATCATAGATTTATCATTGGCTGGAGCTCCATTGTAAGAATTTAACCATCATAGATTTATCATTGGCTGGATCTTAATTTTAAGAATTTAACCATCATAGATTTATCATGGGCTGGAGCTCCATTTTAAGAAGTTAACCATCATATATTTATCATTGGCTGGAGCTCCATTTTAAGAATTTAACCATCATAGATTTATCATAGGCTGGAGCTCCATTTTAAGAATTTAACCATCATAGATGTATCATACGCTTGAGCTCCATTTAAAGAATTTAACCATCATAGATTTATCATGGGCTGGATCTTAATTTTAAGAATTTAACCATCATAGATTTATCATTGGCTGGAGCTCCATTGTAAGAATTTAACCATCATATATTTATCATTGGCTGGAGCTCCATTTTAAGAATTTAACCATCATAGATTTATCATGGACTGGAGCTCCATTTTAAGAATTTAACCATCATAGATTTATCATGGGCTGGAGCTCCATTGAAAGAATTTAACCATCACAGATGTATCACGGGTTGGATCTTAATTATAAGAATTTAACCATCATAGATTTATCATGGGCTGGAGCTCCATTTTAAGAATTTAACCATCATAGATTTATCATGGGCTGGAGCTCCATTTTAAGAATTTAACCATCATAGATTTATCATGGGCTGGAGCTCCATTTTAAGAATTTAACCATCATAGATTTATCATGGGCTGGAGCTCCATTTTAAGAATTTAACCAACATAGATTTGTCATGGGTTGGAGCTCCATTGAAAGAATTTAACCATCACAGATGTATCACGGGTTGGATCTTAATTTTAAGAATTGAACCATCATAGATTTGTCATTGGCTGGAGCTCCATTTTAAGAATTTAACCATCATAGATTTATCATGGGCTGGAGCTCCATTTTAAGAATTTAACCATCATAGATTTATCATGGGCTGGAGCTCAATTTTAAGAATTTAACCATCATAGATGTATCGTACGCTTGAGCTACATTTTAAGAATTTAACCATCATAGATTTATCATTGGCTGGAGCTCCATTGTAAGAATTTAACCATCATAGATTTATCATTGGCTGGATCTTAATTTTAAGAATTTAACCATCATAGATTTATCATGGGCTGGAGCTCCATTTTAAGAAGTTAACCATCATATATTTATCATTGGCTGGAGCTCCATTTTAAGAATTTAACCATCATAAATTTATCATGGGCTGGAAATCCATTTTAAGAATTTAACCATCATAGATGTATCATACGCTTGAGCTCCATTTTAAGAATTTAACCATCATAGATTTATCATGGGCTGGATCTTAATTTTAAGAATTTAACCATCATAGATTTATCATTGGCTGGAGCTCCATTGTAAGAATTTAACCATCATAGATTTATCATTGGCTGGAGCTCCATTTTAAGAATTTAACCATCATAGATTTATCATGGACTGGAGCTCCATTTTAAGAATTTAACCATCATAGATTTATCATGGGCTGGAGCTCCATTGAAAGAATTTAACCATCATAGATTGATCATGGGCTGGAGCTCCATTTAAAGAATTTAACCAACATAGATTTGTCATGGGCTGGAGCTCCATTTAAAGAATTTAACCATCACAGATGTATCACGGTTTGGATCTTAATTATAAGAATTTAACCATCATAGATTTATCATGGGCTGGAGCTCCATTTTAAGAAGTTAACCATCATATATTTATCATTGGCTGGAGCTCCATTTTAAGAATTTAACCATCATAGATTTATCATTGGCTGGATCTTAATTTTAAGAATTTAACCATCATAGATTTATCATGGGCTGGAGCTCCATTTTAAGAATTTAACCATCATAGATGTATCACGGGCTGGATCTCCATTTTAAGAATTTAAGCATCATAGATGTATCACGGGCTGGATCTTAATTTTAAGAATTTAACCATCATAGATTTATCATGGGCTGGAGCTCCATTTTAAGAAGTTAACCATCATATATTTATCATTGGCTGGAGCTCCATTTTAAGAATTTAACCATCATAGATTTATCATGGACTGGAGCTCCATTGAAAGAATTTAACCATCACAGATGTATCACGGGTTGGATCTTAATTTTAAAAATATAACCATCATAGATTTATCATGGGCAGGAGCTCAATTTTAAGAATTTAACCATCATAGATTTATCATTGGCTGGAGCTCCATTTTAAGAATTTAACCATCATAGATTTATCATTGGCTGGATCTTAATTTTAAGAATTTAACCATCATAGATTTATCATGGGCTATAGCTCCATTTTAAGAATTTAACCATCATAGATTTATCATGGGCTGGAGCTCAATTTTAAGAATTTATCCATCATAGATGTATCATACGCTTGAGCTACATTTTAAGAATTTAACCATCATAGATTTATCATTGGCTGGAGCTCCATTGTAAGAATTTAACCATCATAGATTTATCACGGGTTGGATCTTAATTATAAGAATTTAACCATCATAGATTTATCATGGGCTGGAGCTCCATTTTATGAAGTTAACCATCATAGATGTATCATTGGCTGGAGCTCCATTTTAAGAATTTAACCATCATAGATTTATCATTGGCTGGATCTTAATTTTAAGAATTTAACCATCATAGATTTATCATGGGCTGGAGCTCCATTTTAAGAAGTTAACCATCATATATTTATCATTGGCTGGAGCTCAATTTTAAGAATTTAACCATCATAGATGTATCACGGGCTGGATCTCCATTTTAAGAATTTAAGCATCATAGATGTATCACGGGCTGGATCTTAATTTTAAGAATTTAACCATCATAGATTTATCATGGGCTGGAGCTCCATTTTAAGAAGTTAACCATCATATATTTATCATTGGCTGGAGCTCCATTTTAAGAATTTAACCATCATAGATTTATCATGGACTGGAGCTCCATTGAAAGAATTTAACCATCACAGATGTATCATGGGTTGGATCTTAATTTAAAAAATATAACCATCATAGATTTATCATGGGCAGGAGCTCAATTTTAAGAATTTAACCATCATAGATTTATCATTGGCTGGAGCTCCATTTTAAGAATTTAACCATCATAGATTTATCATTGGCTGGATCTTAATTTTAAGAATTTAACCATCATAGATTTATCATGGGCTATAGCTCCATTTTAAGAATTTAACCATCATAGATTTATCATGGGCTGGAGCTCCATTTTAAGAATTTAACCATCATAGATTTATCATGGGCTGGAGCTCCATTTTAAGAATTTAACCAACATAGATTTGTCATGGGCTGGAGCTCCATTGAAAGAATTTAACCATCACAGATGTATCACGGGTTGGATCTTAATTTTAAGAATTGAACCATCATAGATTTGTCATTGGCTGGAGCTCCATTTTAAGAATTTAACCATCATAGATTTATAATAGGCTGGAGCTCAATTTTAAGAATTTAACCATCATAGATGTATCATACGCTTGAGCTACATTTTAAGAATTTAACCATCATAGATTTATCATTGGCTGGAGCTCCATTGTAAGAATTTAACCATCATAGATTTATCACGGGTTGGATCTTAATTATAAGAATTTAACCATCATAGATTTATCATGGGCTGGAGCTCCATTTTAAGAAGTTAACCATCATATATTTATCATTGGCTGGAGCTCCATTTTAAGAATTTAACCATCATAGATTTATCATTGGCTGGATCTTAATTTTAAGAATTTAACCATCATAGATTGATCATGGGCTGGAGCTCCATTTAAAGAATTTAACCAACATAGATTTGTCATGGGCTGGAGCTCCATTGAAAGAATTTAACCATCACAGATGTATCACGGTTTGGATCTTAATTATAAGAATTTAAACATCATAGATTTATCATGGGCTGGAGCTCCATTTTAAGAAGTTAACCATCATATATTTATCATTGGCTGGAGCTCCATTTTAAGAATTTAACCATCATAGATTTATCATTGGCTGGATCTTAATTTTAAGAATTTAACCATCATAGATTTATCATGGGCTGGAGCTCCATTTTAAGAATTTAACCATCATAGATGTATCACGGGCTGGATCTCCATTTTAAGAATTTAAGCATCATAGATGTATCACGGGCTGGATCTTAATTTTAAGAATTTAACCATCATAGATTTATCATGGGCTGGAGCTCCATTTTAAGAAGTTAACCATCATAAATTTATCATTGGCTGGAGCTCCATTTTAAGAATTTAACCATCATAGATTTATCATGGACTGGAGCTCCATTGAAAGAATTTAACCATCACAGATGTATCACGGGTTGGATCTTAATTTTAAAAATATAACCATCATAGATTTATCATGGGCAGGAGCTCAATTTTAAGAATTTAACCATCATAGATTTATCATTGGCTGGAGCTCCATTTTAAGAATTTAACCATCATAGATTTATCATTGGCTGGATCTTAATTTTAAGAATTTAACCATCATAGATTTATCATGGGCTATAGCTCCATTTTAAGAATTTAACCATCATAGATTTATCATGGGCTGGAGCTCCATTTTAAGAATTTAACCATCATAGATTTATCATGGGCTGGAGCTCCATTTTAAGAATTTAACCAACATAGATTTGTCATGGGCTGGAGCTCCATTGAAAGAATTTAACCATCACAGATGTATCACGGGTTGGATCTTAATTTTAAGAATTGAACCATCATAGATTTATCATGGGCTATAGCTCCATTTTAAGAATTTAACCATCATAGATTTATCATGGGCTGGAGCTCCATTTTAAGAATTTAACCATCATAGATTTATCATGGGCTGGAGCTCCATTTTAAGAATTTAACCAACATAGATTTGTCATGGGCTGGAGCTCCATTGAAAGAATTTAACCATCACAGATGTATCACGGGTTGGATCTTAATTTTAAGAATTGAACCATCATAGATTTGTCATTGGCTGGAGCTCCATTTTAAGAATTTAACCATCATAGATTTATAATAGGCTGGAGCTCAATTTTAAGAATTTAACCATCATAGATGTATCATACGCTTGAGCTACATTTTAAGAATTTAACCATCATAGATTTATCATTGGCTGGAGCTCCATTGTAAGAATTTAACCATCATAGATTTATCACGGGTTGGATCTTAATTATAAGAATTTAACCATCATAGATTTATCATGGGCTGGAGCTCCATTTTAAGAAGTTAACCATCATATATTTATCATTGGCTGGAGCTCCATTTTAAGAATTTAACCATCATAGATTTATCATTGGCTGGATCTTAATTTTAAGAATTTAACCATCATAGATTGATCATGGGCTGGAGCTCCATTTAAAGAATTTAACCAACATAGATTTGTCATGGGCTGGAGCTCCATTGAAAGAATTTAACCATCACAGATGTATCACGGTTTGGATCTTAATTATAAGAATTTAAACATCATAGATTTATCATGGGCTGGAGCTCCATTTTAAGAAGTTAACCATCATATATTTATCATTGGCTGGAGCTCCATTTTAAGAATTTAACCATCATAGATTTATCATTGGCTGGATCTTAATTTTAAGAATTTAACCATCATAGATTTATCATGGGCTGGAGCTCCATTTTAAGAATTTAACCATCATAGATGTATCACGGGCTGGATCTCCATTTTAAGAATTTAAGCATCATAGATGTATCACGGGCTGGATCTTAATTTTAAGAATTTAACCATCATAGATTTATCATGGGCTGGAGCTCCATTTTAAGAAGTTAACCATCATAAATTTATCATTGGCTGGAGCTCCATTTTAAGAATTTAACCATCATAGATTTATCATGGACTGGAGCTCCATTGAAAGAATTTAACCATCACAGATGTATCACGGGTTGGATCTTAATTTTAAAAATATAACCATCATAGATTTATCATGGGCAGGAGCTCAATTTTAAGAATTTAACCATCATAGATTTATCATTGGCTGGAGCTCCATTTTAAGAATTTAACCATCATAGATTTATCATTGGCTGGATCTTAATTTTAAGAATTTAACCATCATAGATTTATCATGGGCTATAGCTCCATTTTAAGAATTTAACCATCATAGATTTATCATGGGCTGGAGCTCAATTTTAAGAATTTAACCATCATAGATGTATCATACGCTTGAGCTACATTTTAAGAATTTAACCATCATAGATTTATCATTGGCTGGAGCTCCATTGTAAGAATTTAACCATCATAGATTTATCACGGGTTGGATCTTAATTATAAGAATTTAACCATCATAGATTTATCATGGGCTGGAGCTCCATTTTATGAAGTTAACCATCATAGATGTATCATTGGCTGGAGCTCCATTTTAAGAATTTAACCATCATAGATTTATCATTGGCTGGATCTTAATTTTAAGAATTTAACCATCATAGATTTATCATGGGCTGGAGCTCCATTTTAAGAAGTTAACCATCATATATTTATCATTGGCTGGAGCTCAATTTTAAGAATTTAACCATCATAGATGTATCACGGGCTGGATCTCCATTTTAAGAATTTAAGCATCATAGATGTATCACGGGCTGGATCTTAATTTTAAGAATTTAACCATCATAGATTTATCATGGGCTGGAGCTCCATTTTAAGAAGTTAACCATCATATATTTATCATTGGCTGGAGCTCCATTTTAAGAATTTAACCATCATAGATTTATCATGGACTGGAGCTCCATTGAAAGAATTTAACCATCACAGATGTATCACGGGTTGGATCTTAATTTAAAAAATATAACCATCATAGATTTATCATGGGCAGGAGCTCAATTTTAAGAATTTAACCATCATAGATTTATCATTGGCTGGAGCTCCATTTTAAGAATTTAACCATCATAGATTTATCATTGGCTGGATCTTAATTTTAAGAATTTAACCATCATAGATTTATCATGGGCTATAGCTCCATTTTAAGAATTTAACCATCATAGATTTATCATGGGCTGGAGCTCCATTTTAAGAATTTAACCATCATAGATTTATCATGGGCTGGAGCTCCATTTTAAGAATTTAACCAACATAGATTTGTCATGGGCTGGAGCTCCATTGAAAGAATTTAACCATCACAGATGTATCACGGGTTGGATCTTAATTTTAAGAATTGAACCATCATAGATTTGTCATTGGCTGGAGCTCCATTTTAAGAATTTAACCATCATAGATTTATAATAGGCTGGAGCTCAATTTTAAGAATTTAACCATCATAGATGTATCATACGCTTGAGCTACATTTTAAGAATTTAACCATCATAGATTTATCATTGGCTGGAGCTCCATTGTAAGAATTTAACCATCATAGATTTATCACGGGTTGGATCTTAATTATAAGAATTTAACCATCATAGATTTATCATGGGCTGGAGCTCCATTTTATGAAGTTAACCATCATAGATGTATCATTGGCTGGAGCTCCATTTTAAGAATTTAACCATCATAGATTTATCATTGGCTGGATCTTAATTTTAAGAATTTAACCATCATAGATTTATCATGGGCTGGAGCTCCATTTTAAGAAGTTAACCATCATATATTTATCATTGGCTGGAGCTCAATTTTAAGAATTTAACCATCATAGATGTATCACGGGCTGGATCTCCATTTTAAGAATTTAAGCATCATAGATGTATCACGGGCTGGATCTTAATTTTAAGAATTTAACCATCATAGATTTATCATGGGCTGGAGCTCCATTTTAAGAAGTTAACCATCATATATTTATCATTGGCTGGAGCTCCATTTTAAGAATTTAACCATCATAGATTTATCATGGACTGGAGCTCCATTGAAAGAATTTAACCATCACAGATGTATCACGGGTTGGATCTTAATTTAAAAAATATAACCATCATAGATTTATCATGGGCAGGAGCTCAATTTTAAGAATTTAACCATCATAGATTTATCATTGGCTGGAGCTCCATTTTAAGAATTTAACCATCATAGATTTATCATTGGCTGGATCTTAATTTTAAGAATTTAACCATCATATATTTATCATGGGCTATAGCTCCATTTTAAGAATTTAACCATCATAGATTTATCATGGGCTGGAGCTCCATTTTAAGAATTTAACCATCATAGATTTATCATGGGCTGGAGCTCCATTTTAAGAATTTAACCAACATAGATTTGTCATGGGCTGGAGCTCCATTGAAAGAATTTAACCATCACAGATGTATCACGGGTTGGATCTTAATTTTAAGAATTGAACCATCATAGATTTGTCATTGGCTGGAGCTCCATTTTAAGAATTTAACCATCATAGATTTATAATAGGCTGGAGCTCAATTTTAAGAATTTAACCATCATAGATGTATCATACGCTTGAGCTACATTTTAAGAATTTAACCATCATAGATTTATCATTGGCTGGAGCTCCATTGTAAGAATTTAACCATCATAGATTTATCATTGGCTGGATCTTCATTTTAAGAATTTAACCATCATAGATTATCATGGGCTGGAGCTCCATTTTAAGAAGTTAACCATCATATATTTATCATTGGCTGGAGCTCCATTTTAAGAATTTAACCATCATAAATTTATCATGGGCTGGAAATCCATTTTAAGAATTTAACCATCATAGATGTATCATACGCTTGAGCTCCATTTTAAGAATTTAACCATCATAGATTTATCATGGACTGGAGCTCCATTTTAAGAATTTAACCATCATAGATTTATCATGGGCTGGAGCTCCATTGAAAGAATTTAACCATCATAGATTGATCATGGGCTGGAGCTCCATTTAAAGAATTTAACCAACATAGATTTGTCATGGGCTGGAGCTCCATTGAAAGAATTTAACCATCACAGATGTATCACGGGTTGGATCTTAATTATAAGAATTTAACCATCATAGATTTATCATGGGCTGGAGCTCCATTTTAAGAAGTTAACCATCATAGATTTATCATTGGCTGGAGCTCCATTTTAAGAATTTAACCATCATAGATTTATCATTGGCTGGATCTTAATTTTAAGAATTTAACCATCATAGATTTATCATGGGCTGGAGCTCCATTTTAAGAAGTTAACCATCATATATTTATCATTGGCTGGAGCTCAATTTTAAGAATTTAACCATCATAGATGTATCACGGGCTGGATCTCCATTTTAAGAATTTAAGCATCATAGATGTATCACGGGCTGGATCTTAATTTTAAGAATTTAACCATCATAGATTTATCATGGGCTGGAGCTCCATTTTAAGAAGTTAACCATCATATATTTATCATTGGCTGGAGCTCCATTTTAAGAATTTAACCATCATAGATTTATCATGGACTGGAGCTCCATTGAAAGAATTTAACCATCACAGATGTATCACGGGTTGGATCTTAATTTAAAAAATATAACCATCATAGATTTATCATGGGCAGGAGCTCAATTTTAAGAATTTAACCATCATAGATTTATTATTGGCTGGAGCTCCATTTTAAGAATTTAACCATCATAGATTTATCATTGGCTGGATCTTAATTTTAAGAATTTAACCATCATAGATTTATCATGGGCTATAGCTCCATTTTAAGAATTTAACCATCATAGATTTATCATGGGCTGGAGCTCCATTTTAAGAATTTAACCATCATAGATTTATCATGGGCTGGAGCTCCATTTTAAGAATTTAACCAACATAGATTTGTCATGGGCTGGAGCTCCATTGAAAGAATTTAACCATCACAGATGTATCACGGGTTGGATCTTAATTTTAAGAATTGAACAATCATAGATTTGTCATTGGCTGGAGCTCCATTTTAAGAATTTAACCATCATAGATTTATAATGGGCTGGAGCTCAATTTTAAGAATTTAACCATCATAGATGTATCATACGCTTGAGCTACATTTTAAGAATTTAACCATCATAGATTTATCATTGGCTGGAGCTCCATTGTAAGAATTTAACCATCATAGATTTATCATTGGCTGGATCTTAATTTTAAGAATTTAACCATCATAGATTTATCATGGGCTGGAGCTCCATTTTAAGAAGTTAACCATCATATATTTATCATTGGCTGGAGCTCCATTTTAAGAATTTAACCATCATAAATTTATCATGGGCTGGAAATCCATTTTAAGAATTTAAACATCATAGATGTATCATACGCTTGAGCTCCATTTTAAGAATTTAACCATCATAGATTTATCATGGACTGGAGCTCCATTTTAAGAATTTAACCATCATAGATTTATCATGGGCTGGAGCTCCATTGAAAGAATTTAACCATCATAGATTGATCATGGGCTGGAGCTCCATTTAAAGAATTTAACCAACATAGATTTGTCATGGGCTGGAGCTCCATTGAAAGAATTTAACCATCACAGATGTATCACGGGTTGGATCTTAATTATAAGAATTTAACCATCATAGATTTATCATGGGCTGGAGCTCCATTTTAAGAAGTTAACCATCATATATTTATCATTGGCTGGAGCTCCATTTTAAGAATTTAACCATCATAGATTTATCATTGGCTGGATCTTAATTTTAAGAATTTAACCATCATAGATTTATCATGGGCTGGAGCTCCATTTTAAGAATTTAACCATCATAGATGTATCACGGGCTGGATCTCCATTTTAAGAATTTAAGCATCATAGATGTATCACGGGCTGGATCTTAATTTTAAGAATTTAACCATCATAGATTTATCATGGGCTGGAGCTCCATTTTAAGAAGTTAACCATCATATATTTATCATTGGCTGGAGCTCCATTTTAAGAATTTAACCATCATAGATTTATCATGGACTGGAGCTCCACTGAAAGAATTTAACCATCACAGATGTATCACGGGTTGGATCTTAATTTAAAAAATATAACCATCATAGATTTATCATGGGCAGGAGCTCAATTTTAAGAATTTAACCATCATAGATTTATCATTGGCTGGAGCTCCATTTTAAGAATTTAACCATCATAGATTTATCATTGGCTGGATCTTAATTTTAAGAATTTAACCATCATAGATTTATCATGGGCTATAGCTCCATTTTAAGAATTTAACCATCATAGATTTATCATGGGCTGGAGCTCAATTTTAAGAATTTAACCATCATAGATGTATCATACGCTTGAGCTACATTTTAAGAATTTAACCATCATAGATTTATCATTGGCTGGAGCTCCATTGTAAGAATTTAACCATCATAGATTTATCACGGGTTGGATCTTAATTATAAGAATTTAACCATCATAGATTTATCATGGGCTGGAGCTCCATTTTATGAAGTTAACCATCATAGATGTATCATTGGCTGGAGCTCCATTTTAAGAATTTAACCATCATAGATTTATCATTGGCTGGATCTTAATTTTAAGAATTTAACCATCATAGATTTATCATGGGCTGGAGCTCCATTTTAAGAAGTTAACCATCATATATTTATCATTGGCTGGAGCTCAATTTTAAGAATTTAACCATCATAGATGTATCACGGGCTGGATCTCCATTTTAAGAATTTAAGCATCATAGATGTATCACGGGCTGGATCTTAATTTTAAGAATTTAACCATCATAGATTTATCATGGGCTGGAGCTCCATTTTAAGAAGTTAACCATCATATATTTATCATTGGCTGGAGCTCCATTTTAAGAATTTAACCATCATAGATTTATCATGGACTGGAGCTCCATTTTAAGAATTTAACCATCATAGATTTATCATGGACTGGAGCTCCATTGAAAGAATTTAACCATCACAGATGTATCACGGGTTGGATCTTAATTTAAAAAATATAACCATCATAGATTTATCATGGGCAGGAGCTCAATTTTAAGAATTTAACCATCATAGATTTATCATTGGCTGGAGCTCCATTTTAAGAATTTAACCATCATAGATTTATCATTGGCTGGATCTTAATTTTAAGAATTTAACCATCATAGATTTATCATGGGCTATAGCTCCATTTTAAGAATTTAACCATCATAGATTTATCATGGGCTGGAGCTCAATTTTAAGAATTTAACCATCATAGATGTATCATACGCTTGAGCTACATTTTAAGAATTTAACCATCATAGATTTATCATTGGCTGGAGCTCCATTGTAAGAATTTAACCATCATAGATTTATCACGGGTTGGATCTTAATTATAAGAATTTAACCATCATAGATTTATCATGGGCTGGAGCTCCATTTTATGAAGTTAACCATCATAGATGTATCATTGGCTGGAGCTCCATTTTAAGAATTTAACCATCATAGATGTATCATTGGCTGGATCTTAATTTTAAGAATTTAACCATCATAGATTTATCATGGGCTGGAGCTCCATTTTAAGAAGTTAACCATCATATATTTATCATTGGCTGGAGCTCAATTTTAATAATTTAACCATCATAGATGTATCACGGGCTGGATCTCCATTTTAAGAATTTAACCATCATAGATGTATCACGGGCTGGATCTTAATTTAAAGAATTTAACCATCATAGATTTATCATGGGCTGGAGCTCCATTTTAAGAGGTTAACCATCATATATTTATCATTGGTTGGAGCTCCATTTTAAGAATTTAACCATCATAGATTTATCATGGACTGGAGCTCCATTGAAAGAATTTAACCATCACAGATGTATCACGGGTTGGATCTTAATTTTAAAAATATAACCATCATAGATTTATCATGGGCAGGAGCTCAATTTTAAGAATTTAACCATCATAGATTTATCATTGGCTGGAGCTCCATTTTAAGAATTTAACCATCATAGATTTATCATTGGCTGGATCTTAATTTTAAGAATTTAACCATCATAGATTTATCATGGCCTGGAGCTCCATTTTAAGAAGTTAACCATCATAGATTTATCATGGGCTGGATCTTAATTTTAAGAATTGAACCATCATAGATTTATCATTGGCTGGAGCTCCATTTTAAGAATTTAACCATCATAGATTTATCATGGGCTGGAGCTCAATTTTAAGAATTTAACCATCATAGATGTATCATACGCTTGAGCTACATTTTAAGAATTTAACCATCATAGATTTATCATTGGCTGGAGCTCCATTGTAAGAATTTAACCATCATAGATTTATCATGGACTGGAGATCCATTTTAAGAATTTAACCTTCATAGATTTATCATGGGCTGGAGCTCCATTTTAAGAATTTAACCATCATAGATTTATCATTGGCTGGAGCTCCATTTTAAGAATTTAACCATCATAGATTTATCATTGGCTGGATCTTAATTTTAAGAATTTAACCATCATAGATTTATCATTGGCTGGAGCTCCATTGTAAGAATTTAACCATCATAGATTTACCATTGGCTGGAGCTCCATTTTAAGAATTTAACCATCATAGATTTATCATGGACTGGAGCTCCATTTAAAGAATTTAACCATCTGTCACGCTCTGGTTCCGGGACGTTGTTATAGAACCAGGGTGTGTTTGTTTTGTTGGGTGTTGTGTGGGCTAGGTTGGGTATGAGGTGTGTTCGTTTTGTTGTGTGCTGTTTGGTTGGGGTGTCTAGGTGGTTGTCTTCCTTGTTTGTATTCATGTGACTCCCAATCGGAGGTAACGAGTGACAGCTGTCGGCTCGTTATCTCTGATTGGGAGCCATATTTAAACTGTGTGGTTTCACCTTGTGTTTGTGGGTTTTTGTTTCCTTGTTACATGTTCAGTATTTTGTAACTTGAGGACTTCACGTATCGTCTTTTGTTTTGTTTTCGTGAGTACGTTATTTAATAAATCATGTTCACTCGCAACGCTGCGCCTTGGTCTACTCCTTCGCTCCTAGACGATCGTGACAGAAAAACCCACCATAAAAGGACCAAGCAGCGTAACAAGCGGCAACAGGACCTACCTACACAGGAGTTATGGACTCCTCCTAAGGATTCATGGACATGGGAGGAGATTTTGGATTGAAAGGGTCCTTGGGCACAACCGGGAGAATATCGCCGCCCTCGTGAAGAGCTGGAGGCAGCTGCAGCCGAGAGGAGGTGGTACGAGGAGGCAGCGCGGAGTCGAGGCTGGAAGCCCGTGGGTACTACCCAAGAATTTCTTGGGGGGGGGCAAAAAGGGAGTGTGGCGAAGTCAGGTAGGAGACCTGCGCCTACTCCCTGTACTTACCGTGGAGAGCGGGAGTACGGGCAGACACCATGTTACGCAGTAGAGCGCATGGTGTCTCCTGTACGCAGGCATAGCCCGGTGCGGTACATTCCAGCTCCTCGTATTGGCCGGGCTAGATTGAGCGTTGAGCCGGATGTCATGAAGCCGGTCCCACGCAGCAGGCCACCAGTGCGTCTCCTCGGGCCAGCATACATGGCACCAGCCTTACGCATGGTTTCCCCGGTTCGCCTACATAGCCCGGTGCGGGTTATTCCTCCTTCCCGTACTGGTCGGGCGACGGGGAGCATACAACCAGGTAAGGTTGGGCAGGCTCAGTGCTCAAGGGAGCCAGTACGCCTGCACGGTCCGGTATTTCCGGCGCCACCTCCCCGCTCCAGCCCAGTACCACCAGTGCCTCCACCACGCACCAAGCCTCCTGTGTGTCCCCAGAGTCCTGTGCGTCCTGTTGTTGCTCTCCGCACTAGCCCTGAGATGCGTGTCCTCAGCCCGGTACCTCCAGTTCCGGCACCACGCATCAGGCCTACGGTGCGTCCCCAGGGCCAAGCATGCCCTGTTGCTTCTCCCCGCACTAGCCCTGAGATGCGTGTCCTCAGCCCGGTACCTCCTGTTCCGGCACCACGCACCAGGCCTACGATGCGCCTCAGACGGCCAGAGTCTGCCGTCTGCCCAACGGGGCCTGAACTGTCCGTCTGCCCAACGCCGTCTGAACTGTCCGTATGCCAAGCGCTGCATGAACTGCCCGTCTGCCCAACGCCGTCTGAACTGTCCGTTTGCCAAGCACTGCCAGAACTGCCCGTCTGCCCAACGCCGTCTGAACTGTCCGTCTGCCAAGCACTGCATGAACTGCCCGTCTGCCCAACGCCGTCTGAACTGTCCGTCTGCCAAGCACTGCCTGAACTGCCCGTCTGCCCAACGCCGTCTGAACTGTCCGTATGCCAAGCACTGCCTGAACTGCCCATCTGCCCAACGCCGTCTGAACTGTCCGTATGCCAAGCGCTGCATGAACGGCCCGTATGTACTGAGCCTGCTAAGCCGCCCGTCTGCCATGAGCCTTCAGAGCCGTCCGCCAGACCAGAGCCGCTAAAGCCTTCCGCCAGACAGGAGCCGCTAAAGCCTTCCGCCAGACAGGATCAGCCAGAGCCTCCCGCCAGACAGGATCAGCCAGAGCCTACCGCCAGACAAGATCAGCCAGAGCCTTCCGCCAGACGGGATCAGCCAGAGCCTTCCGCCAGACAGGATCAGCCAGAGCCTTCCGCCAGACAGGATCAGCCAGAGCCTACCACCAGACGGGATCAGCCAGAGCCTACCACCAGACGGGATCAGCCAAAGCCTTCTGCCAGACAGGATCAGCTAAAGCCTTCCGCCAGACGGGATCAGCCAGAGCCTTCTGCCAGACAGGATCAGCCAGAGCCTTCCGCCAGACATGATCAGCCAGAGCCTTCCGCCAGACAGGATCAGCCAGAGCCTCCCGCCAGACAGGATCAGCCAGAGCCTTCGGCCAGACTTGATCAGCCAGATCCTTCCGCCAGACGGGATCAGCCAGAGCCTTCCGCCAGACGGCATCAGCCAGAGCCTTCCGCCCGACAGGATCAGCCAGGGTCTTCCGCCCGACAGGATCAGCCAGAGCCTTCCGCCAGACAGGATCAGCCAGAGCTTTCTGCCAGACAGGATCAGCCAGAGCCTTCTGCCAGACAGGATCAGCCAGAGCCTTCTGCCAGACAGGATCAGCCAGAGCCTTCTGCCAGACAGGATCAGCCAGAGCCTTCTGCCAGACAGGATCAGCCAGAGCCTTCTGCCAGACAGGAGCAGCCAGATCCGTCAGCTAGCCATGAGCAGCCAGATCCGTCAGCTAGCCATGAGCAGCCAGATCCGTCAGCCAGCCATGAGCAGCCAGATCCGTCAGCCAGCCATGAGCAGCCAGATCCGTCAGCCAGCCATGAGCAGCCAGATCCGTCAGCCAGCCATGAGCAGCCAGATCCGTCAGCCAGCCATGAGCAGCCAGATCCGTCAGCTAGCCATGAGCAGCCAGATCCGTCAGCCAGCCATGAGCAGCCAGATCCGTCAGCCAGCCATGAGCAGCCAGATCCGTCAGCTAGCCATGAGCAGCCAGATCCGTCAGCTAGCCATGAGCAGCCAGATCCGTCAGCCAGCCATGAGCAGCCAGATCCGTCAGCCAGCCATAAGCAGCCAGATCCGCCAGCTAGCCATGAGCAGCCAGATCCGTCAGCTAGCCATGAGCAGCCAGATCAGTCAGCCAGCCATGAGCAGCCAGATCCGTCAGCCAGCCATGAGCCGTCCAGCCAGGATCCGCCAGAGCCGTCCAGCCGGGATCCGCCAGAGCCGTCCAGCCGGGATCCGCCAGAGCCGTCCAGCCGGGATCCGCCAGAGCCGTCCAGCCGGGATCCGCCAGAGCCGTCCAGCCGGGATCCGCCAGAGCCGTCCAGCCGGGATCCGCCAGAGCCGTCCAGCCGGGATCCGCCAGAGCCGTCCAGCCGGGATCCGCCAGAGCCGACCAGCCGGGATCCGCCAGAGCCGTCCAGCCGGGAGCCGCCAAAGCCGTCCAGCCAGTATCCGCCATTCTGTCCGGTACTGCCCCTTAGTCCGGTACTGCCCCTTAGCCTGGTACTGCCCCTTAGTCCGGTACTGCCCCTTAGTCCGGTACTGCCCCGTAGTCCGGTGCTGCCCCTTAGTCCGGTGCCGCCCCTTAACCCAGTGGGGTGTAGTTGGGGGGTGGTAATGTGGAGGAGGCTAGGGAAGCGGGTGGTGACTAAGGTGGGATGGGGACCACGACCAGGGGCAGAACCGCCACCGTGGACAGACGCCCACCCAGACCCTCCCCTAGACTGTATGCTGGTGCGCCCGGGGTTCGCACCTTTAGGGGGGGGTACTGTCACGCTCTGGTTCCGGGACGTTGTTATAGAACCAGGGTGTGTTTGTTTTGTTGGGTGTTGTGTGGGCTAGGTTGGGTATGAGGTGTGTTCGTTTTGTTGTGTGCTGTTTGGTTGGGGTGTCTAGGTGGTTGTCTTCCTTGTTTGTATTCATGTGACTCCCAATCGGAGGTAACGAGTGACAGCTGTCGGCTCGTTATCTCTGATTGGGAGCCATATTTAAACTGTGTGGTTTCACCTTGTGTTTGTGGGTTTTTGTTTCCTTGTTACATGTTCAGTATTTTGTAACTTGAGGACTTCACGTATCGTCTTTTGTTTTGTTTTCGTGAGTACGTTATTTAATAAATCATGTTCACTCGCAACGCTGCGCCTTGGTCTACTCCTTCGCTCCTAGACGATCGTGACACCATCATAGATTTATCATGGGCAGGAGCTCCATTTTAAGAATTTAACCATCATAGATTTATCATGGGCTGGAGCTCCATTTAAAGAATTTAACCAACATAGATTTGTCATGGGCTGGAGCTCCATTAAAAGAATTTAACCATCACAGATGTATCACGGGTTGGATCTTAATTTTAAGAATTTAACCATCATAGATTTATCATGGGCTGGAGCTCCATTTTAAGAAGTTAACCATCATAGATGTATCATTGGCTGGAGCTCAATTTTAAGAATTTAACCATCATAGACGTATCATGGGTTGGATCTCCATTTTAAGAATTTAACCATCAAAGTTGTATCACAGGGTGGATCTTAATTTTAAAAATATAACCATCATAGATTTATCATGGGCAGGAGCTCAATTTTAAGAATTTAACCATCATAGATTTATCATGGACTGGAGCTCCATTTAAAGAATTTAACCATCATAGATGTATCACGGGTTGGATCTTAATTTCAAGAATTTAACCATCATAGATTTATCATGGGCTGGAGCTCCATTTTAATATATAACCATCATATATTATTCTATATATTATTCTATATATTATTCTATATACTATTATATTTACTATTCTCTATATTATTCTATATATTATTCTATATGTTATTCTATATATTATTCTATATATTATTCTATATACTATTCTATATATTATTCTATATCCTATTCTATATACTATTCTATATATTATTCTATATACTATTCTATATATTATTCTATATACTTTTCTATATATTATTCTATATATTAGTCTATATATTATTCTATATACTATTCTATATATTATTCTATATATTATTCTATATACTATTCTATATACTATTCTATATACTATTCTATATCCTATTCTCTATATTATTCTATATATTATTCTATATGTTATTCTGTATTTTATTCTATATATTATTCTATATATTATTCTATATACTATTCTATATATTATTTTATATCCTATTCTATATCCTATTCTATATATTATTCTATATACTATTCTATATATTATTCTATATGCTTTTCTATATATTATTCTATATATTAGTCTATATATTATTCTATATACTATTCTATATACTATTCTATATATTATTCTATATATTATTCTATATACTATTCTATATATTATTCTATATCCTATTCTATATACTATTCTATATATTATTCTATATACTATTCTATATATTATTCTATATACTTTTCTATATACTTTTCTATATATTATTCTATATATTATTCTATATATTATTCTATATACTATTCTATATACTATTCTATATATTATTCTATATATTATTCTATATACTTTTCTATATATTATTCTATATATTATTCTATATACTATTCTATATACTATTCTATATATATATGTGTCTCCTGAGTGGCAGCCGGCCGCGACCGGGAGATTCATGGGCGGCGCACAATTGGCCCAGCATCGTCCAGGGTAGGGGAGGGAATGGCCGGCAGGGATGTAGCTCAGTTGATAGAGCATGTCGTTTGCAACGCCAGGGTTGTGGGTTTGATTCCCACGGGGGGCCAGTATAAAAAAAAATGTATTCACTAACTGTAAGTCGCTCTGGATAAGAGCTTCTGCTAAAATGTAAAATGTATATATTATTCTATATATTAGTCTATATATTATTCTATATATTAGTCTATATATTATTCTATATACTATTCTATATATTATTCTATATATTATTCTATATATTATTCTATATCTTTTTCCATATATTATTCTATATACTATTCTATATATTATTTTATATATTATTCTATATATTATTCTATATACTATTCTACAGTGAGGAGAACAAGTATTTGATACACTGCCGATTTTGCAGGTTTTCCTACATACAAAGCATATAGAGGTCTGTAATTTTTATCATAGGTACACTTCAACTGTTACGGTCCGGCACTGTTGTTCCTGTCCCCGCTTGTTTTCCTTTTCCTTTTTTCCCTGTGTGTGTTGTCTGTGTCTGTCTCCTCCCGCTGTGCAGCCCAGTCAGAGGATCTAGGTCAGGGGGCGTGGCCATTCTCTCTCCTGCTCAGTTACATCCAGCTGCAGCTCATTGTCACCAATCAACCAGCAGTTATCTACCCGGGCTGGCCACCTCTCCAGCGCCAGTTCGTTCCTACACCACCTGTGGTAACTTGGCTCCATACAGCAATCTCAGTTTAGTTGTTACCCTCTCAGCATTATAGTTGTCTCTGCCACGTTTGTAACCTGTCTCTCCTTCGACCAGATCCCGTCTGTTCCTGCTGCCTGCCTGCCTGCCACTCCCACGCCGCAACCTGCTCATCTGTTGTCTGATATCCTCGTCATCCAGCTCTCAGTGCTACTGGCTCTCCACCCCACTCAGCTCCTACCCCGGTCTGAAGCTGCTCCACCCTGAACTGCTTCTCTCTGCCAAAACACGCTGAATAAACAACATCTTAATTCACCCTCTTTGTCCGTGTGTCCGTCTCTGCGCCTGAGTCCCCACCTAGCCTAACAGAACGAACTGGCCAAACATGGACTCAGCAGAGATGCCACATGAAACAACGGGTGATGGCGTACAACGCGCCCTCCATTCACAGGGAATGTTATTGGGACAACACGACCAACTCATCCGGTCTCTATTGGATAACAACCAGCGGTTGTTGGATCAAGTATCTCAGCTCACCTCTCAGGTAGCTAACCTGGTAACACTCACTACTCTTCCTCCCTCTGCTTCTCCTCCGCCTGTTCCTCCTACAGTTGCTCCAGGCTCGGCTTCTGCTCCTGCCCTGCGGGAACCCCCTACAACCTCACCCGAACCTTTCACCGGGGACCTGAACAAATGCCGTGGTTTCCTGCTTCAGTGCCGCTTGGTGTTCCAACAGAAGCCCCTGTCTTTCTCCACGGAATCCTCAAAGGTACATTACGCTCTGGGGTTACTGCGGGGCAAAGCTTTGATTTGGGCAGAAGCGGCTTGTTCTACTCAGCAGATTGCCAGCCTGTCGTTTGACGATTTTTCCTCTCAATTGGAAATTGTGTTTGATCACCCGGACCATGCCGGGACCGCCACAAAGAGACTGTTGAAGCTACGACAGGGCACGGGTAGCGTGGCTGAATACGCCATTGATTTTTGGACCTTGGCAGCCGATTCCAAGTGGAATGACGAAGCTCTTCAGGGAGCGTTTGTTAACGGTTTGAGTGACACGATTAAGGATGAACTAGCTGTTCGTGATGAGCCTGCTAACCTTCATCTTCTCGTTTCCCTTGCTACACGAATAGACAACAGGCTACGGGAGAGGAGACTGGAGAATGGTGGTCGGGTCCGCACCGCAGGCGGGGCCCCCTCGCTTTCTGCAACCCGAGCAACACCACCACTCGGACACCGCCCACACACCTCAGCGGATCCCTCCACGGAACTAGACGAGCCCATGCAGCTGGGCCGTGCTCGTCTGTCCCCTGCCGAAAAGGAACGGTGCATGCGGGCTGGTGAGTGCGTGTACTGTGGGGACCGCACTCATTTCCTGGTTAACTGTCCGGTTCGCCCAAAAGACAAAGCTCGCAGGTAAAAGTGGGCGTACTTGCGAGTGCTACACCTGACTCAATGCCCACAGCACCCCGTCTAGTTATCCCAGCTACAGTCCAGTTCAGGAATCTGTCTCTCCCATTAGCTGCTCTCATTGACTCTGGTGCTGAGGATAGTTTCCTTGACGTTAACCTGGTCACTCAGGCTGAGATCCCTGTTAAGCCCCTGCCTAAGCCTATAACAGTAACCGCTATAGACGGCCATCAGTTTGCCAACATCACCCACCAAACTGTCCCCGTTTCTCTCATGCTGTCCGGCAATCACAAAGAAACCATCCAGTTTAAAGTAGTCTCCTCCTCGGCCTCCCCTCTTATCCTCGGTTTCCCTTGGCTTAGCCTTCACAACCCCCATATTGACTGGCAAAACCACAAGATACACAGTTGGAGCACTCACTGCCATTCTGCTTGCCTTGGGTCGGCTATTCCGCCCTCTGTAGGTTCCCCTGCTTCCCCTGTCAAACCCCCAGACCTCTCTTCAGTCCCTAAAGAGTACCTGGACCTGGCCGAGGTATTCAGTAAGTCCAAAGCACTTTCACTACCACCTCATAGGCCATACGATTGCGCTATTGAGTTACTGCCTGGAGCCCCTTTGCCGTCCAGTCGGCTTTTCAATCTGTCCCGTACTGAGAGAGAAGCTATGGAAACCTACATAGGCGACTCCCTAGTCTCTGGCATCATTCGTCCCTCATCTTCCGCTGTTGGTGCTGGGTTCTTTTTTGTAGAGAAGAAGGACAAAACATTACGCCCCTGCATTGACTACAGAAGACTAAATAACATCACAGTCAGAAATACGTACCCCCTGCCTCTCATCAACTCAGCATTTGAACCCCTTCATGGTGCCACCGTGTTTACCAAACTCGACCTGCGTAACGCTTACCACCTCGTTAGGATCAGGCAGGGAGACGAATGGAAAACTGCGTTCAATACCCCTCTCGGACACTTTGAATACCTAGTCATGCCCTTCGGTCTCACTAACGCCCCAGCAGTGTTTCAGGCCATGGTTAACGATGTGTTGAGGGATTTTCTACACCGTTTTGTGTTTGTCTATTTGGATGACATTCTAATATTCTCTAAGTCACAGGATGAACACGTCTCCCACGTCCGTCTGGTTCTCCAACGCCTCATGGAAAATAAACTGTATGTGAAAGCAGAAAAATGTGAGTTCCACCGGCAGTCCGTCCCCTTTTTGGGTTTTATTATCGAGCGGGGACAAGTGTCACCAGACCCTGACAAAATCAGAGCGGTTGCGGAGTGGCCCACACCCACGTCTCGGAAACAGCTACAACGCTTCCTGGGCTTCGCCAACTTCTACCGCCGCTTCATCAGGGGTTTCAGCCGAGTGGTTGCCCCCCTGACCAAGCTCACCTCCCCAAAGGTGCCATTCCTGTGGACGCCTGAGGCCGAGTCAGCCGTGAGTACACTGAAGGAACTGTTCTCCACCTCCCCTGTTCTTATTCATCCAGACTCTAGTTTGCAGTTTATTGTGGAAGTGGACGCCTCTGATTCGGGGGTGGGGGCTGTCCTGTCACAACGTTCCCCCACGGACCAGAAGCTCCATCCTGTGGCCTTTTTCTCCAGGAGATTGACCCCTGCTGAGAAGAACTACGACGTGGGTAACCGGGAGTTGCTTGCTGTCAAGTTGGCGTTGGAGGAGTGGAGGCACTGGCTAGACGGAGCAGAGCAACCCTTCATAGTCTGGACAGACCACAAGAACCTGGCTTACATCCAGTCATCCAAGAGGCTAAACTCCCGTCAGGCCAGATGGGCTCTGTTCTTCAGCAGGTTCAAGTTTATTTTAACATATCGTCCTGGCACACGTAATGTCAAGCCTGATGCTCTCTCTCGCCAGTTTACAGACAATGAAGACTCCAGCAATCCTGAACCTGTTCTGCCCGCTTCCTGTTTGGTGGCGGCTGTTCACTGGGAAATCGAGTCCCTCGTCCGATCGGCACAAGAGTCGGAACCTGGACCGGCCGATGGCCCCCCCGACCTTCTCTATGTTCCCGCAGCCGTGCTGGATCCACACCTCGCGCTTCTCCTGCCACCCTGGTATGAACCGTACACTGTCGCTACTGAAGAGGCACTTTTGGTGGCCATCCGTCGAGGCTGACGTCCGGGAATACGTGGCGGCCTGTTCCATCTGTGCCCAAAATAAGGCTTCCCACCGGGCTCCTTCGGGCCTGCTGCGGCCTCTCCCAGTCCCGAGTCGTCCTTGGTCTCACGTGGCCTTGGACTTCGTCACTGGACTTCCTATGTCTGAAGGTAATGACACCATACTCACCATCGTGGACAGATTCTCTAAATCTGCCCATTTTGTTGCATTACCAAAATTACCGTCTGCCAGTGAGACAGCCGACCTCTTTGTCCTACATGTATTCCGTCCCCATGGAATACCTGTGGACATAGTGTCCGATAGAGGCCCACAGTTCATTTCTCGGGTATGGAAGGAGTTTTGTTCTGCTCTGGGTGCCTCTGTCAGTCTCTCATCAGGTTTCCATCCCCAGTCCAATGGCCAGACTGAGAGGACCAATCAGGACCTGGAGGCTGCTCTACGCTGTGTGACATCCCAGAACCCGTCCACCTGGGCCAAACACCTCCCGTGGGTCGAATATGCCCACAATTCACTCACCTCATCTGCCACCGGCCTCTCACCATTTGAGGCGGCTTTGGGGTACCAACCGCCATTGTTCCCGTCTCAGGAAAGGGAGTTAGCCGTCCCATCAGTTCAGGATAACCTTCGTCGCTGCCGCAAGGTGTGGGTGGACACCCGTGAGGCCCTTCTACGGACAGCAGAGCGTAACAAGAGAGTGGCGGACAGGCACAGGGTAGTCGCTCCCCAGTTCCAGCCTGGTCAGCGAGTCTGGCTCTCCTCCAGCAACATCCCCCTGCGCACTGACTCCCGTAAGCTGTCGCCCCGGTATTTGGGTCCTTTCGAGATCGACTCCATCATCAACCCTTCGGCTGTTCGGTTGAAGCTTCCCCAGGCCATGAGAGTCCATCCTACATTTCACGTGTCCCAGCTGAAGCTGGTCTCCTCCAGCCCTTTGTGTCCGCCTGTGGATCCCCCTCCGCCACCGCGTATTATTGACGACCATCCAGCCTACACGGTGCGGAGACTGCTGGACGTCCGGAGGCGTGGTAGAGGGCTTCAGTACCTGGTGGACTGGGAGGGATACGGTCCCGAGGAGAGGTCCTGGATTCCCCGGCGGTTTATACTGGACCCGCAGCTGGTGGCTGACTTCCATAGGGACCACCCTGACAAGCCGGGTGGGTCGCCGGGTGGCGCCCGTTGAGGGGGGGGATACTGTTACGGTCCGGCACTGTTGTTCCTGTCCCCGCTTGTTTTCCTTTTCCTTTTTTCCCTGTGTGTGTTGTCTGTGTCTGTCTCCTCCCGCTGTGCAGCCCAGTCAGAGGATCTAGGTCAGGGGGCGTGGCCATTCTCTCTCCTGCTCAGTTACATCCAGCTGCAGCTCATTGTCACCAATCAACCAGCAGTTATCTACCCGGGCTGGCCACCTCTCCAGCGCCAGTTCGTTCCTACACCACCTGTGGTAACTTGGCTCCGTACAGCAATCTCAGTTTAGTTGTTACCCTCTCAGCATTATAGTTGTCTCTGCCACGTTTGTAACCTGTCTCTCCTTCGACCAGATCCCGTCTGTTCCTGCTGCCTGCCTGCCTGCCACTCCCACGCCGCAACCTGCTCATCTGTTGTCTGATATCCTCGTCATCCAGCTCTCAGTGCTACTGGCTCTCCACCCCACTCAGCTCCTACCCCGGTCTGAAGCTGCTCCACCCTGAACTGCTTCTCTCTGCCAAAACACGCTGAATAAACAACATCTTAATTCACCCTCTTTGTCCGTGTGTCCGTCTCTGCGCCTGAGTCCCCACCTAGCCTAACATCAACTGTGAGAGACGGAATCTAAAACAAAAATCCAGAAAATCACATTGTATGATTTTTAAGTAATTCATTTGCATTTTATTGCATGTCATAATTATTTGATACATCAGAAAAGCAGAACTTAATATTTGGTACAGAAACGTTTGTTTGCAATTACAGAGATCATATGTTTCCTTTAGGTCTTGACCAGGTTTACACACACTACAGCAGGGATTTTGGCCCACTCCTCCATACAGACCTTCTCCAGATCCTTCAGGTTTCGGGGCTGTCGCTGGGCAATACGGACTTTCATCTCCCTCCAAAGATTTTCTATTGGGTTCAGGTCTGGAGACTGGCTAGGCCACTCCAGGACCTTGAGATGCTTCTTATGGAGCTACTCCTTAGTTGCCCTGGCTGTGTGTTTCGGGCCGTTGTCATGCTGGAAGACCCAGCCACGACCCATCTTCAATGCTCTTACTGAGGGAAGGAGGTTGTTGGCCAAGATCTCGCGATACAAGGCCCCATCCATCCTCCCCTCAATACGGTGCAGTCGTCCTGTCCCCTTTGCAGAAACGCATCCCCAAAGAATGATGTTTCCAGCTCCATGCTTCACGGTTGGGATGGTGTTCTTGGGGTTGTACTCATCCTTCTTCTTCCTCCAAACACGGCGAGTGGAGTTTAGACCAAAAAGCTCTATGTTTGTCTCATCAGACCACATTACCATCTCCCATTCCTCCTCTGGATCATCCAGATGGTCATTGGCAAACTTCAGACGGGCCTGGACATGCGCTGGCTTGAGCAGGGGGACCTTGCGTGCGCTGCGGGATTTTAATCCATGACGGCGTAGTGTGTTACTAATGGTTTCCTTTGAGACTGTGGTCCCAGCTCTCTTCAGGTCATTGACCAGGTC
This sequence comes from Coregonus lavaretus, assembly GCF_964263955.1. Lineage (NCBI taxonomy): Eukaryota > Metazoa > Chordata > Actinopteri > Salmoniformes > Salmonidae > Coregonus > Coregonus lavaretus. The sequence continues at coordinate 127,571 of NW_028165298.1, forward strand.
CTGCCGTGTAGTTCTGGGCTGATCCCTCACCTTCCTCATGATCATTGATGCCCCACGAGGTGAAATCTTACATGGAGCCCCAGACCGAGGGTGATTGACCGTCATCTTGAACTTCTTCCATTTTCTAATAATTGCGCCAACAGTTGTTGCCTTCTCAACAAGCTCCTTGCCTATTGTCCTGTAGCCCATCCCAGCCTTGTGCAGGTCTACAATTTTATCCCTGATGTCCTTACACAGCTCTCTGGTCTTGGCCATTGTGGAGAGGTTGGAGTCTGTTTGATTGAGTGTGTGGACAGGTGTCTTTTATACAGGTAACGAGTTCAAACAGGTGCAGTTAATACAGGTATTGAGTGGAGAACAGGAGGGCTTCTTGAAGAAAAACTAACAGGTCTGTGAGAGCCTGAATTCTTACTGGTTGGTAGGTGATCAAATACTTAAGTCATGCAATAAAATGTAAATTAATTACTTAAAAATCATACAATGTGATTTTCTGGATTTTTGTTTTAGATTCCGTCTCTCACAGTTGAAGTGTACCTATGATAAAAAATTAAAGACCTCTACATGCTTTGTAAGTAGGAAAACGTGCAAAATCGGCAGTGTATCAAATACTTGTTCTCCCCACTGTATATACTATTCTATATATTGTTCTTTATATTATTCTATATATTATTCTATATTATATTATTATTATATTATATTATTCTATATATTATTCTATATACTATTCTATATATTATTCTATATACTATTCTATATCTTATTCTATATGCTAATCAATATATTATTCTATATATACTATCTTTATATTATTCTATATATTATTCTATATATTATTATATATTATATTATTATAATCATATTATTTTATTCTATATTATTCTATATACTATTCTATATACTATTCTATATATTATTCTATATATTATTCTATATTTTATTCTATATACTATTCTATATATTATTCTATACATTATTCTATATACTATTCTATATATTATTCTATATATTATTCTATATTATATTATTATTATTTTATTCTATTATTCTATATATTATTCTATATTATATTACTAATATTATTATATTATATTATTCTATATATTATTCTATATTGTTATTATTATTATATTATATTATTCTATATATTATTATATATTATATTATTATTATTGTTATTATATTATATTATTCTATATTATGTTATTATTATTATATTATATTATTATATATGTTATTCTATATTATATTATTATTATTATTATTATATTATATTATTCTATATGTTATTCTATATAATATTGTATTATTCTATATGTTATTCTATATAATATTATTATTATTATATTATGCTCTATATTATTCTCTATATATTATTCTATATTATTATTATTATTATTATTATTATTTTATATTATTCTATATATCATTCTTTATATTATTCTAGATATTATTCTATATATTATTCTATATATTTATATTTATTTTTTATTTCACCTTTATTTAACCAGGTAAGCCAGTTGAGAACAAGTTCTCATTTACAACTGCGACCTGGCCAAGATAAAGCAAAGCAGTGCGATAAAAACAACAACACAGAGTTACATATGGGGTAAAAAACATAAAGTCAAAAATACAACAGAAAATATATATACAGTGTGTGCAAATGTAGCAAGTTATGGAGGTAAGGCAATAAATAGGCCATAGTGCAAAATAATTACAATAGTATTAACACTGGAATGCTAGATGTGCAAGAGATTATGTGCAAATAGAGATACTGGGGTGCAAAAGAGCAAAATAAATAACAATATAGGGATGAGGTAGTTGGGTGGGCTAATTTCAGATGGGCTGTGTACAGGTGCAGTGATCGGTAAGGTGCTCTGACAACTGATGCTTAAAGTTAGTGAGGGAGATAAGAGTCTCCAGCTTCAGAGATTTTTGCAATTCGTTCCAGTCTTTGGCAGCAGAGAACTGGAAGGAATGGCGGCCAAAGGAGGTGTTGGCTTTGGGAATGACCAGTGAGATATACCTGCTGGAGCGCAGACTACGGGTGGGTGCTGCTATGGTGACCAATGAGCTAAGATAAGGCGGGGATTTGCCTAGCAGTGATTTATAGATGGCCTGGAGCCAGTGGGTTTGACGACGAACATGTAGTGAGGACCAGCCAACAAGAGCGTACAGGTCACAGTGGTGGGTAGCGTATGGGGCTTTGGAGACAAAACGGATGGTACTGTGATAGACTACATCCAATTTGCTGAGTAGAGTGTTGGAGGCTATTTTGTAAATGACATCGCCGAAGTCAAGAATCGGTAGGATAGTCAGTTTTACGAGGGCATGTTTGGCAGCATGAGTGAAGGAGGCTTTGTTGCGAAATAGGAAGCCAAGTTTAGATTTAACTTTGGATTGGAGATTCTTTACATATATTATTATATTTAC